>NC_054559.1:15534000-15584000 GCF_017654505.1 Polyodon spathula
TTCCGGAGCGGTACGTGGGGGGCTGCGTGGAGAACGTGCTTCGAGCTCTGCTGCTGGAGCCCCACGCAGACAGACTGGTGCGCTGCTACAGGTATGGGACAAGCCAGCCTCTGATCACGCTGAGAAGAGCTCCCTATAGGACAAGCACGGCAAAATGTAGTAAAGCTTAGGGAAGCATAAAGAATAGAAAGGTAAGGTAAAGCATATTAATAAACGTGGGTAAAAACTATGGGAAATGCATAGTATAACCATGGGAAATGCCAGAATACTGCAGTAATCGTTTACAAGGGTCAACGCCCTGCAGACTCCGAACAGGTTTGCGCTGCTGTAGACTAATATTCTCTTGTAGTCAGAAGCTATATGCCTTATTTATTTAATTAGAATTCAAACTGTCCCAGGGCTGAAAATAACACGCAGTGTGATCCATTCCTGGTGTTACTGTGAGTCTAATACGACACACCTGAGCTTGTTACCTACACACTGGGGCTGGGTGTAAAACCTGGGCTGGGTGAAACTGCTGTCCAGTAGGAGTGGTATTGCCACCCCTGTTTTATCGCTCTCCAGCGGGGGGAACAAGCGGAAGCTGAGTGCGGGGATGGCGCTGATCGGGGGCCCGCCCGTCATCTTCCTGGACGAGCCCTCCACAGGGATGGACCCGGTGGCCAGGAGACTGCTGTGGGATGCCGTGACCCGGACCCGCGAGTCAGGCAAGGCCGTCATCATCACCTCCCACAGGTACCGCAGGCTGAAAGCTCCTGAAAGCAATCCCTTTAGCTGAGCGTCTGAGTTTCCCTGACGTGTGTGTATGTGTTTTGCAGCATGGAGGAGTGCGAGGCGCTGTGCACCCGGCTGGCTGTCATGGTGAACGGACAGTTCAAGTGCCTGGGCAGCCCACAGCACCTCAAGAGCAAGTTTGGCAGCGGCTACACTCTGCTGGCCAAGATGAGGGTGGAGGAGGAGGAACAGGACCTGCAGCCTCTCAAGGACTTCATCGAGAGTACCTTCCCCAGTACGTGACGCTCCCGCGCGGTGTCTGTCAGGGCTCCAGCGCTGTACTGCCTGTCAGGGCTCCCACACTCCCACGCTGTACTGCCTGTCAGGACCCCACACTCCCATCTTCAGTTTGCAAACTTTTTGGTGTCTAGTCCCTAACATTTATAGTTTATTTTGCATTCCCTCTCTTCCAGAGAGCGTGCTCAAGGATGAACACCAGGGAATGGTGCACTACCACCTGACTGACACGACTCTCACCTGGGCTCAGGTAAGGGCTGCGGAACAGAAGGACTCCAGTTAAATTCGCAGCACCCCTGCATCGCACACGGTTCTCTTCATTGCTGCAGCCTGCTTACTGCTGTCGTGGTTTAGTCACTTTAGTCACCTATACCTTTTCAGCAATGTTTTACTATAAGTTGTATGTATTTCTTCCTGATCTATTTCTTGCATCATATTGGCTGCACTCTGGTTGAGATAACTCAGATGTTCCTCTACCAAGCTGCTCTTTCTGCTGTTTCTTTGTGCGTTTGTGTGTCCAGGTGTTCGGGACAATGGAAGCCTCCAAGGAAAAATATGGGATCGAGGATTACTGCGTGAGCCAGATCTCCCTGGAGCAGGTATTCCTGAGCTTCGCCCAGTTCCAGCACTGCACAGAGGGGAGCAGGAAATAGCAGCGAAGCCCCTGCCCCACACACACCCCTCTGAGGAGAGGCTGGGCAAGGGGAGCCTTGATGAGAACACCTGGTCTAGACACCTGCAGACCCTCACCGTCTCATAGCCTGAAGAAGGGAAGACCTCAGTGCTTGAGCAGAGCGCACTAGCAGCAGTGTGGTCCGCTCTCATATACTTTATATACAAAATACTTGATGAATTAACATATCTGAAGTATGTCTGGGGGATTTGCACCTGTCAGTACCATCGGCATACCTTCAGTTACAGACTCTCCTAGCTACTTCTCCTCATTTGGAAACCTCCCTACATCGAAAGCAGATTTCTAGACTACAGCCTGAAGTCCTGTAGTCTAATCCAGGCGACCTGTATTTATTTATTTATTTCTTCTTCTTCTTCTTTATTTTTTTTTTTATATGTGGTCTTAACTGTTCAGAAGGAAAGTGAAGGAGTTGCATCCTGGAATTATGGCTACAAATTAATTAATGTAGATCATTTAAGCTTCAGTTAAAAAAAAAAAAAAAAACAGTAGTATATTGAAGTAGCATTTTGCAAAAAAAATATGTAAATATTAACTTGCATGCTTCCATTGCCTTTTCATGGTGCATGATTGGGGTAAAACTATTGAATGAATGTCTCTGACAGGCACAGTGTGTACAGTAATATGATGCATAGTAAAGGAGAAATATGTGCCTTCTTCCAGCAGCTCATCATATATAGGTATTTGTGGAATCATTTCACTCTTCTTCTGCATTCAAAAGACTTTAACGTCTGCTTCTTAAGGCCACATCGAAGAGGCATGAATGGGTTACATAGAGAGGCTCTGCAGTACGATCCTTCACGTGTCCTCTAAGCAGGGCTGTGCTGTACAAACACATACACAAGGTGTGAATGATATTCCGTCCTTTACAAATCAGCCTCCTCAGAAAACTGGCTGTGTGACCTGCTCAAAGCAAGCAAGCAAGGCGCTTTATTCAGTCTAATAAGGTACTGGCGGTAAAGCGACAGTCTCTACAGAAGATCAGAAATCTATTGCTTTGTGTTTGTTTCTGTGCAGGCCCCCCACAGCACTGAATGCCTGTGCAGCTCACACTGGTCTCACAGATCTTCTGACATATTTGAGTTGCTTTACATTTCTCTAGGGAAAGGACCTGAGACAATGGCAGAACTGCATCCTCCAGATTAGCTAACTGTCATGCTATTGACTATAGAAAGGGAATGACTGAAGTACTGTATAGGGGATAGGTACTCGTGACGCTGATAAATGTAAAGAGTTGCACTACTGATTTCTGAAGCATGCATTCACTAAAACATCGTTGTACTTGATTTGGGGGGGGTGGTGGAAGACTGACACATTTAGCAGTACTGGATCATGAAAGGGTTTATAGGGAAATGCCCTGAATATGTAAGTCTGTTAAATACTTTGGTTATGCAACAACATGTGGCCAAATACTGTGAGTCCTGGATTATTAGTCCAGTTCTTGAAGAGAGTTAGAATCGCTACGGTCAAAGTGACCTCTGCTTAAGTGTGACTGATCAATCTGATGAAACTTTGCGTGGACATTAAACGTACTGCGACTGCAGGTCCCAGGGATGCACGTGGTCACAGTGCTGACAGCGCTGTTTGATGTTGGCGGTTATCGTTAGAGGCTGTGTCTGGGAACCGCTAGTCAGGACTTCAAAGCTTAGCATGGACATTTGTTTTTTCGATGTTCTTCTACATGATGTAGGTGTAGCTTATACTGATTCTTTCTTTAAATCGTTTTCCATGGTGCTGACATCTATAATTAAGTAATTTACTGCCACTGTGATAAGCTTGCTTTAACAGAATACTGCTAACTGTGTTGGAATTGATTAAAAGGGAACGGGAATTTGAATTAGAATAAAAAATTAATAGGAATCGAGCCTGATCCTGTGCACTCCTCTGTTGGGATTTTAATAACACTGACAAGCAAAAGTATGTTATGGGTATGTGATCTGACAACAAAATATATTGCTGTATATGCATTCATATATATAGATAGATATAGATTATCTGATCATCTGACAATAGCGTGCTATAGGTATATTCGTCTTCCATTAGTGTGCAGTAGAAACATGACATGTTTGAACCGATCTTTGACCAGCTGTGGTAAGCTACAGATATGAGTGACCTCCCAATGGAATGCTATGCATATTTACATTGTACTGTAATGACTTGCAAGCATAGTGTTGTAGCTGTTGAAAAACTGAAAATTGATTTTAGCTGGAGGCGAGGGTGTGCAGAATTTTCTGGTTTCATTTTGATCAGTAGAAACAATAATACAATAACTGTAATGGTAGTAGCAGCCACTGCTGCTGTTCTGTGTGGCCACTGGGTGCTGCTGTTCGCTAGGTTAAAACAAACAGAATTTGTGTGTGTGTGTGTGTTTAATTATACATTCATTATGAAAAATGCAATTTGGAAGAATGTAACTTCAAAATGACTTAAATGCAGACAGCAGTGTAATGGCCCATATAACAATGTAAGGCATTATTTTATCTGCTCGTATTGTTACCAGTACTGCAACTCAAAAGAAGGTCTGTATTGTGCATTAAGTTTGCATTTTTCTTTTAAAGTGTTTTTCTTTAATGAATTTGAACTTTAGAAAGATCCCATCTTCCCACACTCCTCAAGTGGTTTATAATCGGAGTTCCGAGAGCCTAGTGCTGGCTGTGACGCTGTATGATTATGGAATTGGGTGTCTGCTTTGCACTGGATAGCTGTGATCATTGTGATACACTCTGATCTGTCTGTTAGTGAGGTCTTTGTCTTTCCTCCTACAGGGGCAGGCTGACTTGCAGTCCGTGCTAAATAATAATGAGTAATTGTCTCCAAGTTACAGGAAGGTTTCTGTGTTTTTTCCTTTGTTCGTTTGGTTATTATTTTGATTATGGACCATTTGCACCTTGAATACCATGTCCTTTTTTATTTTTGTTCTGTAATAAACTGTACAACAATGCAACTTGATTCTCTGTGTCAGTGTTAAGGGGTTGCTGATGTGCAAATCACAGAGCTCAGTACTGTGGATCTGAGATTCTGAGTTATAATGTGTAGTTACATTGTACTTAATGTGTAAATCCTTTTGCATGATATAACTCTAAATTTAACCCTAATGCAAAATGATTTCCACATTAAGTACACTGTAACCATGCATAATAGCACTATACCTGTGTAAGTATATGTGTAATTACTAAGTAACTATTATAACAACACAGTAATTAGACACTCTTAATGTAAAGTGTTACCCAGACAGGAAGCATACCTGATCAAGTCACCACGATGCTGCTGCTGCTTCAGTGTTACACAGAGACAGAGAGAGACTGTGGTTTCACAGCATCCTGCACAGGAGTGTGAGCAGAGCTGAGCTTTAGAGAAACAATTCTCAAGATCACAGCTTCATACCCCCTCTAACACCAACGGCTGTAATTAAAACAGACCCCCTCACACCGTGATGCCCAAAAAACCAAAACTAGACTGACTTTGTGGCCCGGTAGCATAGGATGAGTTAAAATCTTCTTCTTGAGGGACACGTTTGTCACAGAGCTGTGTGACTTTTTCAGTGTTACTACTACTTTTGTTTTTCACATCATGAAGTTTTGTCTCTTTCAGGAAACCGGGCTGACGAGGAGGCCTCCCACACGGACCAGGGCTCGTCTCGCACCCCTTCATGGGAAACGTCTAGGCTAAGCTGACCCTCTGACTTTGCTGCCTAATAATTCCTTTGCTTCCCTCATGCCTTCAGTATGTGGCGGGTAACAGGAACAGAGCACTGTGATGACTGCGATCTTGATGATGTCATCACACCGCCTCTTCTGTTCTTGAAAGTAGCACATTTTGGAGATGTGTCCAATCATTTGCTGCTGCAGCAGCCTGCTTTCTTGACACCTTCAACTAGGGTATCAAAACAGGCCTCCATTGGATACTGCAGTAATTCTGTGTGTAGATTGGAGGCCGCACTGCTGTGGAGGTGAACGGTCATCTCTAATTGGTATGTGTGAGCTTCTTTGGGCAGTGTAAGTGCACTGCAGTTGGTACAGTGTATTTAATGCAGATTTTTGTATTGTGCATTTACAATGCAGATTGATTGGAACTGTTTCTCATTTCAGTCAAAAAGCAATATTCATTTTTTCTTTAAACAAAAAATATGTGACTATGTACAGCTATTTAAAGTTGATATAAACATTAGGATCCCTTAAAAAAAGTTGGTAAGTTTTACAGAACTTTTTGTCAGTTATTGGCTGCCTGGCTGTGATTAGTTGTGCTAAACACCACATACATCACAGCGCCGTTATTAAGATCAATTTAAGACTACTGTTTTATTCTCTCCTGTGGCTGGCTTGATATTCGCGGAATCAGAAGGTACAGAACAGGTGAGGATATTTTAGTAGGTGGAAAGCAAAAGTAACTGAATTCAAAAGCGCAGTCTCTGGACCGTCATCTACAGGAAGAGAGAGAGCAGACAGGAAGAGGTGCAGGGTGAAAGAAATGATGCGGGTTTTCTTTGAAAACGACTTGTTTTAATAACTGTTTTGTTCTTTGTTCTTTGTTTTGTTTTGCTTTGTTAATTCAAGTAGTTTATTCCGCATAAACTCGGTGCCCTGCGCGTTCGTCGACAGTCTGGAAAGTTACAAACTTTTAAATAATATAGCTTCCTCCTGCCCCACCTGCGGACTGCGCTTACTGAGCTGGAACACAATGAGCGGTTCAAAGAAGTTGGAGCGAATTTTAAATGACTGTTGACCGGTTAAATCCTGTTAAATATATATATATATATTCTGTTGAAAAGTCCTGCCTGGATTACACGTTACAGTATTGAACAGTTTCGTTAACTTTAAGCTGCACGTGTTCCGTTTATCAGGGCTTGCTTGCCATGAATTTGTCTTTGAACTGTACCGGAGGCTGAAGATACTGTACCAGGTAAATTCCTGTACCGTTGTTATTGTTTCCTGTTCTTGGGTGTAAATGAGTAACGCTGTCTGTTTAATATATTTTAAGATAGTATAGGAAAAGAGTCAAATGATATATTAATTAATAAAGAAATAAAAAGCACCAAAACTATATCCCTGATAAAACATGGAAAAAAAAAAAAAATCTTGACAATTTAAACGTAGTTTAAACAACCTTGATCTCTGTGGTGCAGTACCTACTTATTCCAGTAATTCTTTTGATGTGTTTTAACAAAATATTCACACATCGCATCACTTAATATTATAATAGAAGTGTTGTAAAGATGCACAGTAAGACAATAACCCATGCTGTCCATTGAAGGAGTCATCTTTGAAATATTTGGGGACAGTGTTTTTAATTTTCTTGATTTTTTTTTTTTTTTTTTTTTTTTTTCTTGATTTCTGCACGAAGTTTGTTCAAAATACGTTGGTCTGCTTTCTCGGGACACTGTATAATTAGAACCGCTTCCCTGCAATTTGATGAAACTTGTGCATGGAAACTGAACGCGGGTGTTCTGGGCCAGTGGAGGAGCTGAATCCCAGCTCCAGTCATTTAAAAGAGTATCGCAATGTACTTTAGATACTTCGCATCACATTCAGAGTCTCTCGGCTTTCTTTATCAGCCCTCCTGGTTCTCATCACCACCATCAGCAGCTGAGACGCGCTGTATAGCTGGGTTGCAGTCCAGCTTCATTTACCTTGATAATATAGTATGTATTTGAAAATACGTGCCGGGGCTGGTTAGCACCTTACCCGAAACAGAGGTGTTTGAAAGAAACAAGTTTGTTTGGGATGCATTTGTAGAAAGCGGAAGAAATAGACAGGTTTTTGTAATGCAATTTCAGCACTGCAGCTGCTGAATCTCCATCCAGCAGAACGGGTGCCCTTCTCCTGCCATTTCAATCCATGTTACGCGAATAGCGTCTGGTTATGTTCATGTAGCTTGCAGGTTAATACAGCAGTAGATTCCATTTAGTACCGTGGATTTATTCAGCTGCATACCTCACGACTGCTCATAAAACACGGCAAGGGAAAAATGCAATGTTAATGCTCTTCATTTAAACAAATCAAACAAAAAAGCAATTGAATCAATAAAGAAACTGAGCTTGAGAAAGATTGAGTTTTAGGGCAGAGGACAGACAACCTCGCAGAAAAGCAGTGTTTAAAGGGTAGTGCCAGCTCTGAAGAGCTGAGAATAGAGTACTGGGACTGTTGCTCATTGTTAATGAACCCTTACATTCCTGCTGTGTCTGTCAGCGCCTGTGAATGTTAGGATGCCAGCAGCCACAGCTTTCCTGTTGTAAAAAAATAATATGCCTGCTGGTTGACATTCTAGCAACCTTCAAGACACCTTCCTTGTCTAAAGTGTTTGGGTGCCGGGGACAGCTCCAGGAGGCTCTGTTTCTGGTTGTAAGGATGCTGGAAATTATCTTGTGTCATCATGCGATAGAGCGAACTGCAGGGCTGGGAATAGACTGCTAATGCATAGCAGTTTGATGCATTTCATTCCTGGTGTAACTATGAGTTTAATAATAAGACACACCTGAGCTTGTTACCTAGACACACTGTGGCTAATCAGGCTTGCAGTAAAACCTCGAATGGGTGGAACTGCTGTGCAATAGGGGTCTTATTTCCGTCCCTGGATCTGGCAGCCTATCACAGTGTAAGGAACGCTCCCTGGAGCTCTGTGTGAGCGCAGCACGCGTGTGGCACCAGGCAGCAGGGCATGCTGCCTGTTGTGGTGTTGGTTACCCCAGAGCAGTGGCACCAGCAAACCTCAGGAGGATGGGTTGCCATCCCTTCTACTGAAGCCTGACTCGTGCACACACAGGAGCTGATGTTGCTAACATGTAATAAAACTATTTCTATAATACGGTCAGCTGTGCTGCTGGAATAGATTTGTGCTACAACTGCGGAATATCTTGATCACTTTTATAAAATGCATGACACCTCAATCACTCGTGTTGTAATAAAATCCATTTGATTGGTCAATTGGTTTATTAACGTTCATTTTATTGCACTGAGATCTTTTGGTCCTTCGCCTGTGGGTTTTTTTTTTTTTTTGTAAAGACACTGTTGGTAGACTTCAGATTATATGAATGTCCCATGCATTTTGCTTGCTGGGTTGTGTGTGACAGGTTGCATGCTGTCACCTCTGCAATGGATGTATTCAGAGTGCTGCAGCCCTGTGGGGGCTTCCCTCTCTGCAGAGCAGCTGTAGCGTGCTGCTGCAACTCGACTCGCAGGCTGTGGCTCACTCACAGCTCTGGTTTCAGCTGCCTATCACAGACTCATTCACGCTGGTTTCAAGAGCGTGTCAGAGAGTAGCTGGAAGGGCTGGCTTGAAAACTCAAATGGAAGAGTTTGTGACCCTGCACTTTTTAAAGTTAATCGAACATTTTTCAAAATAATTGTTTTGGACGTGTTGCAGTAAAACCACGGTTTCCCATCTTGCTTTTCTGCCTGACCAATCAATGAAAGCCTTTTGAAAGACAGCAGCAAAGATCTGCAGCTTTCCCTGACCAGCGGGGATGAAGGAAAAGCCAATAGTACAAACTAGAAAGGCATTGAATCACCTTGAGTTGAGGCCTCAAGGGGTCTTTAATCTTGGCTCCAAGTCCAACCATGTCCTGAAATATTAAACTGGACTGACCAGGACCTAAATCACTTAAACAGAAGTATGAAAAAAACTTTTCAGTACAAATCGTTTCATTCTGCATATCAAAGCTATAAAGATATACATAAACGTTTACAGAAATACTGTTCCAAAACCAGCACCAGAGTGATAGATGAAATCCCTCCTCCGTGACGTAGCCCCGCCGTGTCTGCAGAGCTTGTGGGTTAGTGGTTTGGCAGATTGCTGCATGTAGGGACTGCAGGTCTGTGTGTGCGTGTGTGCGTGTGTGTGCGTCTGCACAGACACGGCTTAACAGTGGCTTTACAGGAAACCCACTCAGCCGATCTGGTAATTGTTGATATTGATATCGCTGTTGTTTTTGCTAGTATGTTGGCTAATAGAATCCCCAAAGACAACAACTGTCCCTTCTCCCTTCTCTGTGAGCTCCTTATCAGTCCTGCATCAATTAAAAAATGGTTCTATTTTGTAATTCAGTGAAACATATATATGCATATAAGTTTGTGTGTATATATATTTATATATTATTTACAGTCTTGCATGCACCAGCAGGCACACCTTTTCTGCTATCCTCTAATGACTCAACTTGAACACAGGGGAAGCAGAAGAGGTTTAAAGTAATGCTGTGAGAAAACTGGGCTCCAGGACGCTGCATTATTGGGACCTGAGGTGAGTGTCGCTCAAAGCAGATTTCACTGATATTCATTCTGATATAACTAGTTGACTATCATGTTGTGACTGTACTGCTCATAGTAAATCACAAAATCATCACAGAATATATTTTGAGAGCCATGCTGGCTAAGTTGCTTGTCGGGGGCAGAAAACGTATTGTGGAGGGGGTGTATTCTCTTTGCAGCTGCATCAAGCTCAGAGTACTACTGGGTCATTTCAACAGGAACCTGGAAGACACGCTTGCTCGTTCTTCATTTTGATGTGAATCCGATTCTTTTCTTTCTCTATGGACTGGGGCTTGTGTGACAGCGTGCTCTCTCAAGGTGTGTGCTGTCCTGCAGCAGTAGTAACCTCAAACTGAGTTGAGTTTGAACCCCTGGCTATTTTACTTCATGGATTGGCCTTTTAAATATTGAAAACAGATGTGAATTACTTACAAGTACTCGCAAGACTGTATTCTTTGAGCGCATGTTAATCACTGTGTCATTACCAAGAAGCACAGTAATTACACTCCCTCCTCCATGCACAGGTAGTTGATATGAAACTATAAAGGTTACTGTTAATATTGGAATGGGATGCCTGCCATGAAGGAGACCTGTGAAATTCCTTGAAAAGCTCAATTCCTGGAACAACCTTGCAGAACTGATGAGAATTGAATTAGTACAATGCGAGTTACTAGGCTGGGGTCATTAGGCTGTGTTTTTATTTATAGGGCAGCTGGCTCTTTGATATATATATATATATATATATATATATATATATATATATATATATATATATATATATATATATATATATAATCTATTATTTTGTCCCACGCCATGCTGTTTAATGATATCTCTTTCCTTAACGTTTCAATATGGATGATAAATTTTTGTTTTTGCCCCTATGCGTATAGTCTCTCCTCTCTCTCTCTCACACACACACACACACACACTCTCTGTGACCCCAAAGAAATGTGTACTTATTTTTTCAGAAAAATGGAGAAAGGATAAAAAAAATGAAGGAGGATTTGTGATCCATAACTAGAAAGTGCACACCGGCTGCTGGGCAGAAGATAGGATGTCCAGGCTGACGCCTCTTTCCAGCAGATGAAGATGAAAATGGAAGGTATGTCTGTGTGTCAGAGTTCCAGCCAGCATTCCCACATGGTTTTAAACTGGAGCCAGCCCTCCACCCAGTCTTCGGCTTCAGAACAACCTTATTCAAGCATATCGCACACAGCTCCTAAAACCTGCAGGCGCTTGTGGGACTTATTCGTGCTGTGAGGACCGGTGCAATCAGTTCAGAGTAGATTTGCAAGGGATCTATCAGTTCAAACTCCTAGTGCCTGGTGATTTCAATAATGAACCTTTCAACCTTTATCTACAAAATGCTCAATCAGAATTTTAAGTAAAAATCTATAAGAAAGTCAAGTGGAAAAAACTGTTTTGCCACGTGCCTTCTTCAGTGTAGCAGTCCTAATAACGGGGGGATGTGAATCCCAGGACTGGGTGTGAGTTTCAAGCTGTGTTTCTGCAGTTTCCCATGCATGCGCTCGTCACTGAAGCCCTCTGTCGCTGTGCTCGATCCGCAGGCGTTTGGATTCACAAATACCGGAAGCAGCTTGTGAGATCGATCTCGGGGCCCTTCCTGGAGAACATCGTGAGTCACTTGAGGAAGCTGGAGCTCATCAGCCGTGACGAGGCCTCACAGATCCAGGAGGCCGGGCTGCTCTGCGAGAAGGTGCGGACCGTCATCGACATCCTGGCCGGGAAGGGAACCCTGGGCTCCGAGACCCTCCAGGCCTTCATAGAGACCACCAACTCCCAGCTCTACCTGCTCATCACCCTCTACGGTGAGCCCCTCGCACCCCACCTTACAGCTGCCTGGATTCCAGTACTGTCCTTGATGCAGGCTCACCGTTCAGCACTTCACCAAGTCAGATCTTTCACGTAACATTCTCGATTTGTAGAGACGCAGCCAGTGTTTTACAGGGAACTTCACAAGCTTAGCTCTAGCTTGGGGATTGCTCTCTTTGCAAATCGTTTCATAGCAGTGCTTGCATCTTGTTTACCAATTGTTAGCGCCCTTGTATTAGAGCAACAGACATTTGTGACAAAAGTTTCTAAGTTTTTGTCAGCCAGAACCACATCAAAGGGAAACTTTGCGTCGGGTGGAAGCAGAAGTAACAGGGGAAGGGAAAGGTAATCTACAACATTCAAATTCATCACAGTTGTTATTCTACTTGCTGACATAGAGTAACTGTGGTCATTTTCCCCTTTGTGCAGGAAACATTCAATTCTACATCCTCTTTTTATACAGCTCGCTGAGGCATATGAGTTACTGTAAAAAAAAAAAAAAAAAATCACCATTCCATTTTATTGAATATATGTGCAGCTTAGTTAGTGTTTAAGTGCAATCTTGCAGGTCTGCTGTGGATTTTAAATGCCTTCTGCTAGAATTCTTAAGATGGAGGAAATGGTCTTGTCTGCCCATGCCCTGAATCTCCCTTGTGTTCTCCTCCTTGGCAGACCCGATAGTTCAGAAACATGTGGAGGTTCTGCAAAGCCGATATGGGACCTGGATGGAGCAGGGGCTGCTGTCGGAGAAGCCGTCCCTGGACCGACTGAATAGCCTGCTGCTGGTGGAGGGGCTCTCGGACCTCCAGCAGAAGGAGCACGACGTCATGCAGATCGAGGCCACCAAGGGCACGGTGAGGCAGAGTGCCAAGCCCATCGCCCTGGAGAAGCTGCTGCAGCCCGTGACCAGGGTGAGCATACCTCCCCGCATCCTGCTCACAGTGGGGGTGGCCGGCGTCGGGAAAAGCACGCTGCTCAGGCTGTTCATCCACCGCTGGGTGAAGGGTGAGATCTACCCGGACGTGAGCTTCGTGCTTCCCTTCACCTTCTGGGAGCTGAACACTTATGAGAAGCTGTCAGCCGAGCGGCTGGTCAGGTCCGCGTTCCCCCACGTGGCGGAGTCCGGTCATGTCTTGAACGGGACGGCCCGGGTCCTACTGATCTTCGACGGGCTGGACGAGTTCAAGCCCACCCTGGATTTCTCGGACACGATGGCCTGTACCGACCCCAAGAAGGAGGTGCCTGTGGACAACCTGATCACCAATATAATCCGGGGAAACCTGTTCCCGGATGCGTCTGTCTGGCTGACCTCTCGGCCCACCGCGGCGGCTCAGATCCCTGGGGGCCTGGTGGACAGGATGACGGAGATCCGAGGCTTCACCAGGGAGGAGATCCAGGATTTCCTGAACCAGCTTTTCCAGGACGGAGAGCTGTCCTCCCGGGTTCGGTCCCACTTGAACTCCAGCAAGGTCTTCAATGTGATGTGCTACATGCCCTGCACCTGCTGGATTGTGGGCTCCACCCTCAGCTACCTGCTCAGGAGTGGCACCCAGGATGGACAGGGCTTGCCCAAAACCTGGACTGAGCTGTACTCTTACTTCTTTAAGATGGTAGCGGAAGGAGATTTGCATTCCAAGGACAAGGAACCCCTGAGGTTTGAGCAAGCCTTCGGCAACAGCAGGAAGCTGATGGCAAACCTGGGGAAGCTGGCCTTTTACGGGCTGATCAAGAGGAAGTACACTTTCTATGAGCAGGACATAACGGCTTACGGGATCGACCTGCCCTCGCTCCAGGGCAGCCTCGGCAGCCGCGTCCTTGTCAAGGAGGACTCGCCCATCTGTACCGTTTACTACTTTGCCCACCTCACCCTGCAGGAGTACCTAGCCGCCACCTTTTACTACACGGCTGCCAAGAGAGCCATCTTCGACCTCTTCACCGAGAACGGCATGTCCTGGCCCAAGATCGGCTTCCAGAACCACTTCAGGAACGCCCTGCAGAGGGCGCAGCAGTCCAAAGACGGTCAGCTGGACGTCTTTGTCCGCTTCCTGTCGGGGCTTCTCTCCCCACATGTGGTCAAGCCCCTCTCGGGACTCCTGCTGCTAGCCAGGGATGAACACAGCGGGTACCGAGGTCCTGCCATCTCCTTCCTGCAGGGCTGCCTCAGCACAGGCACCGTCTCCCTCAGCACCGTCAACGTGGTGCACTGCCTGCAGGAGATTCAGCACGTAGAGCTGGCACGCACCGTGGAGGAGTCGCTCCGCAACGGCAGCCTGGCGGGCAAGTTCACCTCCATCACCTGCTCGGTGCTGGCTTACCTGCTGCAGGTATCTGAGGAGTGCGTGGAGGAGACCAACCTCTCCAACTGCCTGAACTACAGCATCGTCAAGAGCCTGCTGCCCCAGCTCCTGTACTGTAACAACCTCAGGTATACAGTGGGGCAGGGGGACTATACTTCTGTGTCTAGGGCCTAGATAGAGTGACCACACTGCTGTAGATAAGCGTGCTGAAAAGTACAACGCAAAGGTGATATTTATGTATCCTCTTTAGCTGAGGCTCTGCTTAAAATGTTTCCCGAGAAAAGATATAAAGACGAATAAGGATTCAGAAATCCTAGTTTGATCTGGAAGAGAGTCCCACAAACAAGTCCTGTAGGAAAAGGCCCTGCTGGCATCCACTCTAAATGAAAACAGAAAGCCAGTAAAGTTTTAAAGGACTTCATGTGAATCTCTACAGATTTGCTGAAGTTCACCCATTTTAATTGCTTGTCGAATGGATGCTTCTTGCATTTCTTCAGGTTTTTCAGGTCGTCTGTTTTGAAGTTTCCAATGAATAGTGTGTATGTTACTTTCCTTTTCAGTAGTAGCATTTTCTGAACTCTTTGGGTCAGGTAACAGCCTGCGTGTTTCGTGTTGTTAGCGCGGTTGTTATTTTAAATGTACACGTAACACTTGGTTGTAGCTTTTGCCGGAGGACACAATATTAACTGTACATGAGGGGGGGGGCTTACAGTTTGATAATTTGCTGTCATCTAACAAGTTTTTAAATTTTTTGTTTCCAGATTGGAAAATAACAATTTCAAAGATGATGTCATGGATTTGCTGGGCAGCTTGCTGAGTGCCAAGGACTGTCACATTCAGAAGATTAGGTCTGACTCTGGGGCTTTTAATCCATTCAGTATCTAGGGGCTGCAGTGCTGCCCGAGCCAATTATTACATCTGATGAAATATTGTAGTGTTGTGTTATTCACAATTAAGCACAATGTCGACAGCTGAAGGCTAATTACCTTCATTAGTGCTTTACTAAGAGCATTGGTTGAATGAGCACTGATTCTCCAGACTTGGAAAGCTTTTCTGCACTCAAACGCGTGCATTGAGATTTTATTCAGGTTTTGATTCATTTAAATACAAAAATAAGTAAATATGGAATGCAGAGTTTACCAGTAACAAAATAATTTGAATACTAAGTTGCAGTGCATTCAGGTTCACTTGTTAGGTCTCAGTTTGAGATCTGGGCTTGGCAGTCTTATCAACACACACTCCTTGAGGTGTGATTCAAAACCTTTTCCAGTCCTAGCGCCTCTGTTTTACTGGCTTGGTCCCTGCACTGATTCTGAGTCATCATGCTATTAGCATGAATACATTAACCGACTTATTACTGACATCATCCACTTGCTGTTGTCAGTCATGCCATTACGTGTGCATTGTGATCGGGGGCTTGCTGAAGCGTTTTTACCTATCAGTGTTACCTATGTTCTGCACTGAGCTGCTTCTTGCTACCAGAGAAATATGTCTCAACAGATGAGGGGCTTACCAAGGTGTAAGGAGCCATCAGTAAGATCAAGATTATTTTTGAAGGGCTGGGATTAAAATCTGCTCTGAATGCTGGCGTCCGGGAGAGACTCTGCCCCCACTGTGTTCAGGCAGGTGTGACGGACAGACCCAGCAGCCACACCCAAATCCAGGCTATTTCCAGCATCTTAAATTCTGGAGGGACATCAGGCAGTCATTTCTGCAATATACATCAATGAGTCAGATACGTTCTTCAGTGTGGATGCCTCCGGTCTGTTGGCAGCTGCCCCTGCCATTAGTCTCACTTTATCATGTTGAACTATGTCTGTGCCCCGGTTGACATCCATTAGACCATGTGAAAATGTCAGCCGCGTGTGTTTTCATGCACAGACTGCTCGATTTGTCCTATATAACATCTACACTGTGTTTATTTTGTGTATATTGCCATCCTTGAATTAATGCAAAACATTTTAATGACATGCTGGGGACCTTATCTCTTCCTTTTACACCCCCAAAAAATGAGTCTGCCCACCAGTGACTGAAAGGACTGCCGTGACATTCGCTGTGGGTCCACTCTTGCTGTGTAATTTGGAGAGTCGTGAGAAACGAGGTCGTATTTTTGCCGTGTAATCCATCCGTCATTACGACTGACTGAATAATAAGTGCTGCCACCTTGTGTTCGATTCCCGCAGCCTTGCTGAGAATTCCATCGGCAACAAAGGAGCCAAAGCCATCGGCCGGTCTCTGATGGTGAACAGGAGCCTCGCTGCACTCGAGTAAGTGTAGCACACCGCTGCAGCATGCCAAACCACAACTGAACCTACTTGTAGTTCTCCTTGTTAGCTCTTTCAACAATTCAGTAATTATTATATAATAATTAATTATAATAAATACACTGGAACGTATATGCAATTTATATAGTGGCCCCTTGCTTTATGCATGTATTGTAAGAGTCCTATGTTATGAAGAAAGCTGAGATAACAGTAATACTGGTTTATATGTATTTTGCATATAAGTTTATGCATTTATTTGGGTAGTTAACCATTGGTTGTTACCACTGGAATAACTTGTGTTCTAAGACATAGAGAAAGAGACGGCTGTGCAGACAGTGAGATGTCCCCATGTATTACCACAATGTGATAACGTATGCTAAATAATGCTGAGACCAAGTTTTAATTCACAATGTAATAGCCTTTATTGTTCAACACAGCCTCCACAGCAATAACATCGGGCCGAAGGGAGCAAAGGCCCTGGCAGACGCAGTCAAGATAAACCAAGGACTTGTGTCGCTCAAGTAAGTGATGGCTGGAGGATGGCACAATCAATACAGACCTGTGATGTGGTTGGGAGGGAGAGTTGTCTGCTGATCAGCCTGTGTTTTTGCTCTTTTTCTCCTCAGCCTCCAGAACAACTTCATTGGAGAAGAGGGGGCCAAGGCTGCAGCTGAGATGCTACAGTCCAACCGCAACCTCTGCACCCTGCAGTGAGTCGCTGTCTCTCCGCCTGTCTCTCTCTGCTTTGAACCCTTTTAATCACGTGAATCATTTAGTAAATCCTCTCTCCTCTCACTTTTCGCTGTAGTCCTACTCGCAGGCCACACTCACACAAGCTAGTGAAACCAGCTGGCATTCTTTGTTTAGAGGAAATTGACTTTCACTGTGAATACACTTTTTTTTTTTTTTTTTTTTACTTGCCTAACCATTATTTTAGAAAGTAAATGGGACAGGGCAGCTTCCATCTCCATGTTGATCATTTTAATGATCTATTGAACATGTTGGTTGCTATATAGAAATAGATTTTGCATTGTGCTGAATCGAAGGTCATTTAAGCAACAGCAGGAAGGTAAAAAGCGAAGAACAATGAGCACAAAGTGAGACAAACGCAGGTGGATCGATATCTGAAACTGCACCCAGTATGCCATTGCAGTTTGTAATTAATGGCAGTTATATGTTTTGTATCACATGGTAGTTGTTGGGAGGGGGGGGGGGGTTTCATTGTAAATTATGCTTATGTTTGTGGCTGGATTGATTGGCAAATGGCTTTTTTCAGCTTTTATAGTAAAGCGCCCTGGGGTGCTTCTCATGTAAGGCCTACAGTACAGTAAATGTGCTTGTAGCCTCGCCCTGTGTTTTTATTGCTCTTGCAGCTCACATCTCCTCTGTGTCTCCCAGCCTGCAGAAGAACTCCATCGGCCCGGAAGGAGTGAAGCGCATTGCGGAAGCACTGAAGAACAACAGGAGCCTGAAAGAACTCATGTGAGCCAATCACTCTGGGTGGCGTTCCACCTTTAAAGGTGTCCATAGGCAACAAGATGATAGAATAGATGGGGAAAGGAATACAAAAAAAAAAAAAAAAAAAAGATGTACTACACAGCGATCAGGGTGAGATTGGGGTTCAACCCAATGGATCGAAAGCCAAACAACTATCGTTTTTAAAAAGCCACTGTAGTATAATTCAGGGTGGAGGATCTGACATCGCAGGCCGTGTCTCCGTCTCCTCTCAGATGTCGTTTTTTTTCTTTTCAGGCTCTCCAGCAACCAGCTTGGAGACAAGGGTGCGATTGCACTGGCGAAGGCTCTGAAACAGAACCACAGCCTCACTGCTCTCGAGTAAGTAGCAGAAAGGTTTCAAACAACCCACTGGTATTTTATTGCAAACCCATGGCACAACCCACATGAAATCCACAGCTGGATCATCAGCAGAAGACAGTTTGCCCTTGCTGTGTGATCAGCCATTAACTGCATGCCTTTTTTTTTTTTTCTTTTGTGGTTGTTTTCAGCCTACAGAGCAACTCGATTAGCAACAAAGGGGTGACGGCACTCACTGAGGCTCTCAAACACAACAGGGGACTGATCGACTTGAAGTGAGTATGCCAACCAACCGACCAATCAACGATGCATCCATCCACCCTTCCATCCTTGTCCTCCATCCATGAGATGGCTTTCTCAGCTTGACAGGCTTCAGAGGGGAAACCTGCAGTTCACTCTGCCTGGCTGCCTCTATCTCTGTTCTTCCAGAATAAATGGTCTCACCTCTTGCTTTGTACGGGATCAGCGAGAAGTTGGAAGATCTCTTGGGAGCATTAGAATTTAGGAGCAATTAATTTAACGTTATCAGTTAAACATGTGTGTCTTTTTTTTTTTTTTTTTTTTAAATCTGCGTGCAAATTTAGTATGCAGCTAAAAGCTTTGGAAAGCGGTCCTCGTAAATGTGCGATTTTTGTGTTTCAGCCTTCGTGAGAACTCAATTGGGGTGGACGGTGCGAAGGCGATCGCCATTGCTCTACGAGAAAACGGCACGCTGAGAAACCTCGAGTAAGTCACACAATCAGCAGTACACCGCCAACAAACTCCAGTCTGAACAGAACCGTCTGTTACAGAATCAATCACATCTACAGGCATGTCCTGAGATTTCCCTGTACTTAATTTGACTCGGTACCCTTTATCGAGAAGCCCTGCCAGCACCGTTTTAAATGACTGTAGACACTGCTGCCTAACCCAGCCGTCATGTCACTTTCCAGTTTGACTGCTAACCTGCTGCACGACGAGGGAGCCAAGGCCATCGCAGAAGCAGTGAGGGTGAACCAGACCCTCACCTCCCTGCAGTAAGTGACCATTGAGGCTCTGTTCTCCTGTTCTCCTCCTTTAGAGTTTAAAGTTGTATACGTGATCCAAACCTTAAAATTAGAATTTTGGCTAAACGTTTAAATGTTATCAGGTATGTGCAAATGAAATATAGATGTTGGCTTTAATGTAAGATCATTCATTTAGTATTCACTGCTATACAAGGTCTATTCCATATTCTGTGCACATGCAGTCCTATACATTACTATACCATGGTGGTCATTTATCGGTTGGACTGCTTCTTAACGTGACATTCCAGTTTAATCGTATAGGAAATTAAACAGCAACCAACTTCAGCAGCCCTGCACTGGTGATCTTTGGATTTCAACTCGCCTGAACCTCATGGGGGCAGCAAGGTCAGCAAAGCTGCTGGGAGTTCAATGTACCAGCCTGGTTGTTAAGGAAATGGGAAATAATTACTCTGCTGTGAACAATTCACCTTTTCTATGGAGTTCCTTTCCCAGAGGTGCTGTATTCTGATCAGGAACCCAGCAGGATACCTTTTTTGGAATATGGATACCTAACCCCATGTGCATTTAACAAAGGACTGCTAGACATTTAAAAAGCAATGACATCATTATACAACACTGCAGCAGATCTGACACCTCAAATACTGACATCTTCATCACTTCAAACAGCTTTCTTCTGCTCCATTCTGTTCGGGATCAACTTGATATTAGATTCCCTTTTAAGAATAACTGATTCAGTGCTAGAAATGAAAAGTGCACCTGCCCCTACACTACAGATGCTCCATTTCTTTGTTTATTTTCATGTGAAACTAGCCTATTAATGCTGGCTCTAATTTATGACCATGGGTTTCTTCTGTATGGTACAGGTTTTAATGTCTTGGAATCCCTGAATAGGTAATCAAGTACATGCAACAGATTTTAACCAGCAAGCCATTTCACAGCTGCAAATGGGTACCCCCAAAATATTCATTTACTACCAGTGCAGACAGAACGAGGGTGGCGCAGTTATTCTTCACACATCACAATGGGTTTCTGCAATAGTGATCACCAAGATGTGTGGGACAGAGAGAATCCACGGCTGCTCCTGATTGCGTTCTCTTGTCTATCTTTCAGTCTCCAGTGGAACTTCATCAAGTCAAAAGCTGCGAAAGCCCTGGCTCAAGCACTACAGTCCAACAGTAGTCTCCAGAGTCTTGAGTAGGTAGCTCTCACTAGCGCCCTTTGCTGTCTGCTAGTGCCTGGACAGTACAGGATGCAAGAGTTATGCTTGGGACTGTTGTGTATTAAATTAATATACCATAAGAATGCAATGAGCTCAAGAGGCAATCCCCCCTCGCCCTCCATCAAACAACAGGTGAAATGACGCAACGGTAGAAAGAACCAGATTTCCAAAGTCCTTAAATTCAGTTTTTGTTTGCTAATTTTGACCTGGCGCTAAAAACATTCCTTTAGTTAACAGGCCCTTACGTGTGCCTGCATCAGCTCGGCCAGTGGTGCGCTTCAGTTCAGATTGTGTGTGCCTGCATCAGCTCGGCCAGTGGTGCGCTTCAGTTCAGATTGTGTGTGTTTGCATCAGCTCGGCCAGTGGTGCGCTTCAGTTCCGATTGTGTGTGTTTGCATCAGCTCGACCAGTGGTGCGCTTCAGTTCAGATTGTGTGTGTTTGCATCAGCTCGACCAGTGGTGCGCTTCAGTTCAGATTGTGTGTGTTTGCATCAGCTCGACCAGTGGTGCGCTTCAGTTCAGATTGTGTGTGTTTGCATCAGCTCGACCAGTGGTGCGCTTCAGTTCAGATTGTGTGTGTTTGCATCAGCTCGACCAGTGGTGCGCTTCAGTTCAGATTGTGTGTGTTTGCATCAGCTTGACCAGTGGTGCGCTTCAGTTCAGATTGTGTATGTTTGCAGCCTGCAGGAGAACTCCATCGGGGACGAGGGGATGGTAGCCCTGGCAGATGCTCTCAAGACCAACACCATCCTCACCGCGCTCTAGTGAGTCCGTTTCCTCTTTGGGGGGGTCTGGGGAGGGGGTGGCCTCAGACAGCCAAAGGGGGGCTAACCTCACCCTGCTTGTCTCCAGTCTGCAGGGAGTGTCGGCGAGTGTGATTGGAGCCATTGCCCTGGCAGATGCACTGAGGGTAAACAAGACCCTGCACACTCTTGAGTAAGTACCTGCACCTCATAATTCTCCTTTTACAAAAACTAATTTATTGTACCAAAAAGGGGTGTCATCCCATTTTATAAGTTTATTAGATAAAGCCTTCTTTGCATCCACCTCATGCCTTCCCAAAGTTCTTTCTTCTACCATCAGTTTAATTATGTAATCATTTTTCTTTTCTGTCCAGCCTGCGCGGGAATTCCATTGGGATGGATGGAGCCAAAGCAATGTCTAACGCACTAAAAATAAACAACACGCTCAGGTCTCTAAAGTAAGTGATTAGGCTCTGCCTCTCTGTGTCTCCCCTCTGAGACAAACATCTAGTTAACCAAGATCCGTTATGAGAAAAGCTTTCAAGTAAAATAGGTCAATAACTAAAATAACCCAGAGGTAATTAAAGGAGTCTAAATAACATTTCCACTATGTTCTAATCAGAAGGCTTGTAAATGGTAGGACATATTGTTTTTGCAGGTTTTTTTTGTTTTTTTTTTTAACTTGGTTTAACTTTTAGAATATTTTTTTCTCATACTGCATGAACATTGTAACCCACGCGAGGATCTGCTGTTAACATGCCTTCTACTCTCAACAGTCTTCAGGAGAACTCACTGGGGATGGATGGAGCCATATTCATTGCTAAAGCCCTCACTGGAGACCATCGACTCACCTATATAAAGTAAGTATTTGTTGCGTAGTTTACGACAGGTGGTGCTTTTGGTCTCATTACAGTATATACACATATACTGTAATGAGAGCTGTTTAACGAGCTGTTTAACTCCTTTCATGCCTCATCTTGTTCCAGTCTTCAAGGTAACTCGATCGGAGAGTCTGGGGCGAAGATGATTTCTGATGCCATCAAAACGAAGTCGCCAGACTGCGTGGTGAAGATCTGAACCGGGCTGGACGTCCTGCGTGGCATCGGTTAGGAGGTGTGATGGCGTTCTGTCCAGGGATCCCTCAGATTAAGTTAAGTCTTATCTGCTGGCTGATTCGGTAGGAGTACCTGGAATAAGTTCGGCTTGGTCTCAGCTCAGGGAAAGCAAGGAAAGGATGGGACCCTCATAGACATAGACCTGGTCTGAGAAAAGAACTTCAGTTCAAGTTTTATCACTTATCATTTGCAAATTTAAAAAGTTAACTCCATCGCTCACATACACAGAAGCACCTTTAAGGCACTAAAAACAACTTGGCAGACCCGGTTCACTGACCAGGCGATCGAACAGCCATTCTGGAATGACAGCAATATAGCCTCAGGCTGCCCCATTATGAGATACCTTCGAACACTTTGTAGACCCCCTGCCTGTGTGGGACAGAGCAGCGCATCCTGCATGCACATACAGAAAAACGTTATAGAGAGAAGTCCATGTGCAACTTACAGAGCTCTGTCTGTAAACCGTATCAGCGCAACCAAACAGAAGCAATTCTGGTGAGTTCAAGGGTTCACCATCTGCCTAGTTTTTGAATGCAAGTCAGATTTGATGTTTGATTGGTTTATTTCTGTTTTGTTTTGTTTTTTAAATTAATTTCCTAAATGTCTCTGTGTAGATGACCTTAGCCACTTGTAAATGGAGAGACTGAAAAAAATATATAATAGAAATTGCCTGGTGTTTATTATTCATCCAGGTAGCATTCCACTGCTTCTATTGAAAGCATACAAACACCACACACACTCCTTCTGGAACGTCAATCAGATACTCTTAAGTAATGCAGAATCACGCCGTTCACCAACACAAGGCCTTTCTCATTCCAGCTTCCTTCATGCATCTTAAAACCAGCCTATTTTTTCAGTGCAGTAAACTTTTCTTGTTAAACCGATTGGGGGAAAACTCTTCTGTTCAGTCCAAGTGAAACTAATAATGTCACACTGTACCATCATGCAAACGCTACATACCATAATAAAATGAAAAACAAAAGTGTTGGGGGCGGAGGGGGGGGGGCATTTCCACCCTGGATTGTCTAAAAATGTTACTCTCAATTCTTTTAGTATTACTAAATATCTTACCATTGAATATTTTATGGTTATTAATGCCATCACCTTTACATTTTATCTACTGGTGTGTTGAATTTTAAAAATAAATAAATTGGGCATTAAAATTATTTCACAGTGTGTTGTAGTACAGAGCAGTATATAATACACTTGAAAAAAAATAACACATTTTAAATGCTACTCAGCAAGGCAGTGTGTCTGTATGTGCCTCCGAATTTGGCTGGAATCGCCGGTCAGGTGTAATGGGAGCTTGCATAACGGTTACTGTTAATATAAAAAAGATCTTTTTCTCCCAGGAATTTAACTTCTCACATGTTAACATGTCAATCAAACCAGTCTGCACCTCCCATCTAATGTATCTGACCATGTATATAGAAAAGGTAGGATTTATGTATATTTTTGTAATAGAAATTTTATTTTTATTTTTTTTAGAGACATGCATTTGTACATTTGTGTGTGTATTTTATTTAACGGTAAAGTACAAAATATCATATTATTAAGTATTTGTAATAAATCAGTGTTATGTAAAAGCAAATGTTATAGTTAGCATTTAAAATATCAATAAATGAAGGATACAAAAAAAAGTTTGTATTTAAAGTAGTATGGTTTCACAATTTGATTATTTTTAAACTCACGTGTTGACCTGAAAGAATGTAAGCTACAGGTGCAGGGATACAATTTGTAGTTATTAAGTTATGGAGGGTGGAGTTCATTGTTTTAAAAACACACAGCTCTAACAATGCGCCACCGTGGGAAGCTTGGAAACTGACTCTAGTCCTGCTGTCAGCCCTGGGATTCACAAATCCCCTCAGCAAGGTCTATTATTTAAATTACCAGGTGCCAGATCCCATTCCTCTCCCTAGCTACATCAACAGCCCCTAATAGAAAACTCACATACACCAGTATGCCCTATCCATGCTACCTAAATATTGCACAGTCATTGCTCTCATTCCTGCCACCTACCTAGCTGCTCATTTCAATAATTAACCTAAACAAGGGCAGTGCTGACACCCAGGACTGTGTGCAGCGAGGTAGGACCAGTGTGAGTTTGGAACCCAGAGAGTGTGTGTGTGTGTGTGTGTGTGAGTGAGAGAATGGGTCATGTTCAGAAGTCATTGTCACTCTCCTCCTGCGGTTCGGGCTTGCGGGACCCCCGGGGGGGTGCACGGCTGGGTTTGGACGGAGGGATGTCCACGCTGTCCAGATCGTCCACTGCGTCCTTGAGCTCTTCATCGTCCTCCCCATCATCTTCATCATCGTCATCCACGTCAATCTCGCTGTCCTCAGAGTCGTCCTGCCGATCAGAGAGCAAGCACAGGTCAGGACCTTCTTGCAAAGGTACTCTATCCTGATTATATAACAACACCACGTGGTGTTACTAAAATGGTGCGACTTTAAATACTCAGATTGATTTCAGGGAAGCTGACTTTACCTCTTTCTTTCAAATGGAATGCAAAATACCTTGAATAAACCTCTGCAGAAATCCTGTCATAATGTAGACATTAAGTGATGTATTGAAAAGGCATAGCGTGCTTTTCATATTTAAAAGTCTTAACTGTCACAGATCTCTGTATGATATAAAATAAAAACAAATTAAAAAACAATAAAATGCATAATATTTTTAAAAGATGTAAGCTACAAAGATTGCTAAAGTAAACAATGAGGCCACTGTATTTGTAAGAGAGTGCTTTTGCAAGAATTGTTTCAATCTTCTTTTAAATTTTATTTTTTTATGTCATTTTATCAGCATGAGTAACCTTAAATTTATACTCGGGGTCCAATTAGGCTGTAACAATGCAACTTTTCACCGGCTGAGAATTATTTAATTAGTTACTCTGTGGGGTGTAGCGGCAAGCTCCCTGGTGTGTGGTACTGCTGGGACTAACTGGGGATCGATCTTAACAGTGTTTACAGCTATTGTTTTTCTGGGACACAACATATAAACACACATATATACACACACACACACACACACACCACCCACTGGTGTAGTGTGTCATCAAGGGTTAACCCTGGTCCTGGAGAGCCCCTATCCTGCAGGTTTTCTAGGTGTCTACATCATCAGTGGCTAAAGATCTGGAACACCTGCTCATCTTGAATAAGCCAATAATTGGTGCAATTAAGTAACTGAGAACTCGGTTGAAACGAAAACCAGTAGGCCCAGTAGCTCCCCAGGACCAGTGTTGGAGACCCTTGAACTAGCCTATAATTACAAAGATTTGTCTTCCAGTGGGCTCCCAACTTTTAACCTCAATCAGACTAAACCCTTTAACAAAAGGCTACTAAATAATAATAAATAAAGAATGTACTGCGGCCTCAATAATCTCATTCTTTTCGGTCGAGCTTCCCTTTTTTAACAGTTTTGAAAATAGCAAAAAGAGGCTGACTGTCCCTCCTAGTTTTTTTTTTTTTTTTTTTTTAATTGCATTATTAAACACTTGAAGATAAACCCAGGGGTCTTCCCGAGACAGCCCCCCACAGCAAGGACAGTTGGAAGCCCATTGGAAGCTGAAACCTGCAGCTTGGCTCCGGCCCTTGACTGCTGACACCAACCTTTTCTCTCTTCCGAGGGGCGGTGGTTGAGAGTGACTTAGCTGCTGCCAATTTAAGCTTTAAAAGCCGCGATGAAGGGAAAGAAAACAAATTGAGTAGAAGGGGCGGAAAGAGAAGGGTGACAACACAGCCAAAAAGGAAAACTCTCTCTCTTGTGAAGGGTGACAACACAGCCAAAAAGGAAGGGTGAAAACTCTTGAAGCCCAACATGGTTTTTTCTTGAAACTGATCTCTTTATTTATTTTTAAAACATTTAACCCCACAGAATCATATTCTCCCCAGTTTGGGGTTGCAGACAGTGGCACAATGCTTACTATGTACTGAACATTATACTCGAATAAAATACAGTGGCTCCAAGACGTATTAATGCAGTTTGCAAAATACAGTTTTGGAATCTCTAACATTAACCAACTGTGTAACAACTGGCACTGCTGCATTCTGTTCCTCGCTAAGATTGAGTGCACTAGGTAAGTGGGCTGCAGTTTCAGTAACTCCTACCTCATCACTGTCTCCTCCATGCATTGTTCCCAAGATGCGGGCACCAGCTCTGCCTGTGAATATAGAAGAACATCTTTCTTAAACCCGCACAGTTTAACATCAGTACATGCATTCCAGGACAGTAAATTGTGATTTACACAAGTGCATCCCCAAGCTGGAAGCACTCGCTCTGCACATATTTCAATCCTAAATCAAACTAAAAATGATCAGGGGTAAAATAAATACAAGCGAAATGCAAGCTCATTTTAAAGACTGCTTCAATATGAATTCCTAATGCAGAGGGAGCACACCCTGAACGGGGAGGTACCTGGAATGGCGAGGTCCCTGGTGAGGCGGGGCCTGGTTGGTCTCCGGTCCTCCATGTCACTGTCCGATCCCTCATCTTCCTGGATCTCCATGTCCGACTCATCCTCCTTGCCTGGTTTAGCAAAAAGAAATGCAGCAAATCAGCAAAGGCAAACCTCTCTGCCGCTGCTGCTACTCCTCAGCTTCCTCAGTGCCAGCTAATGGATAGAAAAACTACTGAACATCTCTGCCAGTATTCCACATATCCATCATTTGTATATTTTAGGTGAGATAAAATAATGACTTTGGATAAGCATGGCAAACTCATTTACATGCGTGCTTGATATATAAATTATAGGCATGTTAGGAAAAGCATTGGAAATTGTGAACTTCTAAACTTTTTTTAGGGTCACAATTTAACAATCCTACCCGACTGTTGGATTAGCACATTTCGTAAGCATGTCATTGTGAACAAACATTCTAACAAAAAGGTCACAGCATTGAATCTTGTATTACCACCATTACATCAAAATGATCCTCTCAACAGCCCCACTTTATCTGCATCAGCAATTAGTAAAGAGATTTACCACAAGCATCCTAAGCGGCAATTGGAGCTGGCAGATTAACAGAGCAGTAATTAATTCTCAATAGCTGCAATGCAATGCAATGCAACGCAAGGTTAACGAGCACACAGCTCAACGCTCACTCTAACCCACTGTTTAAAGAGAAGTCTGCTGATTATCCTCAGATGTTCATCCTCCGACTGGTGTAATTACCCATGAAGGACTGATTGCTGAATTACGAGCAGCATCCCAAGTGTACTGCCATATGCCTGGCTGGCTAGATATTTGGTGTCATTTCTCTTCGCTCGCAAAACATTGATATTTGGAAAAAAAAAACAAAAAAAACAAACAAAAAAAAAAACACACCACTCCCTCTGGACCATGTACACTTCCGGTCCTCGAGGGCTTAGAACCTTAGGAATCTTACCCCCACTCTTCATCAGTCTCTTCTCCTCCTCCCTTAGCTTGTTCTGCATCAGCCGCAGGGTGTTTTCAGTCTCCTGCCAGTGTGCAGAGCGACGCAATTAAAACGTTTACCTTCAGAAATTAGCATTTGGATGGCACAGACAGACCACATTTTTATGGTTTCCTCAGAATCAAATGAAACATTTTAGTTACAGATTTTTTTAAATTCTGTTCTGGGGCTCCAATTAACACAAAATAGATTCAAATCCATACTTTTTATCCTGCACATCCATCTCCAGTTGAGTTGAATGTGATGTCATTAGAATAATGTAACTAAGAGCCTTTAACAAAAAGGCACCCCATTATGAACTTCAACTACCCCCTTGTACACTCGTGCCTGGGCTTCAAGCTGTAATCTTTCTTAAGAGCATACTTCATCACTATACTTACCGTCTGGAAAAAAAGATCAAAATGCATTACAGTCAATCTATCACTTTTCTTTAGCACTAAATGGTGACTAGCATTTAGGGAAGAGAACTGGGGATTAAAATATCATTTCAACTTTTTTTTCTCTGTTGAGCAAAACTGAAGTGAATTGAACGTGCAGCAGGTACTCTACAAATCTGAGACAATTTCATTAACGTGAAGGGCAACCTAGCTGGATGGGCTATGTGGCAGGATTACAGCACAGGGGAGTAGTCTTAACAGTTAATGCATTTGGCTGAACCACCTGTTTTGTTGTTTGGTGTTGTGGGAGAGCAACAACAACAAAAAAAAAAATACAGTTCCCTATATCGTTTAAAATAAATAAATGCATGTTTTGTGTTACCTCAAACCTCTCCTGTTCCACCCTGTGATAGTCCTCCAGCTGCTGCTCCAGGTAGCACAGGTTGCGGAACTTATCTACGAACGTCTCGTACTGCTTTTGAAGGTCTTCCTCGATCTTCTCATACTCATCCATAAACGCTGGGCTGTGGAGTTACAGAACGTGTCACAGGGACTGCCAGGACTGACCATGCTTGCTCAGGGCTGCTGTCTACAATACTGCTGTTCAGAATGCCTTGGTTCCATCCTTCGCCTTCAAAAGTGTGTTCTGCAGTAACTCCTCGGCTACTGAACAATGCAGAGTAACAATTTATCCATTCTCGTTTTAAATGCAGTCTGTCACCCACTAAAATCAGTGGATTAAACAGCAGTGAACCATGTAGGATTTCTTTTAATTGCAAATTAACTCAATAAATGTACATTTTCCTATGGAAATAACAAACTAATTAGAAAAAAGGAATGAAGGGAATTAATTTGATTATGTTATAAACCATAAAGCCCTGTGTATTACAATAGAAGTGGGAAAAAAAGCATTATGCAATGAATGAGCTCTCACTGTTTAGAAGGAATGCCAGCAGCAATTGAGATCAGCAAAAGACTGGTTGACTGCAGCCTAACACACACTGTCTTTTATATTCTTTACTTCTTTTACACTTCTGGTCCCAGATTAAATCAAAACGTCAAACTAATGCGCTGAAGTGGCTGGCAGATTTCTATACGCAATTGCCTGAGAGCTCTCAACAAGCTTCTGTGCATGTAGAACAAAGATTTGAGAAAAAAAAAAAAAACTTTAAAAAGATTTGGCTAATCCAAGTTAAAAATCAGTGAGCGCACATACACAAAGAAAAGAAAAAGTACAGCTAATTGCAATCCGGAACGTCTACAGTAGGATGAGAGTCTATGATAAGAGTTTGGTGAAGATGCAGAATCAAGGCAGTTGCTATGTTCATCATGCAGGGTGTGAGAGGCAGATGTACAGGCATGAAAAGGGTCCCCCTTGTTTTGAATGAGGATCCTAAAAAACTAAACCGAGTGGTCTCACCGGACGCTCTGGAGGGTCTGGAGACGTTTCTGGTTCCTCTCCAGCTCCAGCTTCTTCTTCTCAATCTTGGCCTCCAGGTTGGCTTCGTCTGAGGCCACGTTGTTCAGCGTGTCCTTAGTCTTCTGGACGTGCTCCTATGGAAGCGTGTCGGGGGTGGAGGGGGCGGGACAAGACAGCATCGTGAATTCCAAACGCTGTCTTTTTACACTGCACTACACTGTTGTCTTTGTAAATGAACAGGACAAAACTGCAGACAGCTGTGTGTATATGCTGCTGTGTTAATTGTACTGTCTTGCTAGGGTCTCCTGGTAAAATACTGGTAGAGGTAATAAGATACAGTAAATAAATACAAAGAGTACAAAGGCAGTATATATAACAGCCGACATGCCAGACAAGCAGAAAGGAAGCACACTTCACCCTGTTGAAAGTCCCCTTGTTGGCTGGGCTGGGCTGGGCTGGGCTGGGCTGGGCTGGGCTGGGCTCAGCTGGGTAATATATGTGGAAACAAAGGCAGCTTTGCCCACACTCACCAATGCTTCCTTGACAGCTGCTCTCAAGGCCTTTTCTGTCTCATTTATTTCAAGGGGTCTTGCAATGGCTGCTGTCCTCACTTCCTGCAAAGGGGAAAAAAACGTGTACACCGAGTTGGAACTGTGATTGTGATTGTATTTGTTACCGGTAATCCTTCGGAAACTAATTATAAAAGGTCAAAAACGCGGTTGGGTTTTCTTTCATTTTTTTGCTAAGTACACAAACTATTTTTGCAGAGCTAGGAACATTGCAAGTAATTGAAGAGATTATTTTACATAACACTCCAATGTGTTTTTATCATAGCTGCTGATGTCTAATCAAACCCGCAGCTGGATTAAAAAAGGCAAAGCATAGGACACCATTGGTAGCAGCAGTAGTAAAAGTAAAAAAAAAAAAATTAAATCCAATTTGGAACTAAATATCAGGTTAAATAAAATACAAATATAAATAAATGTTTATTATTGCTTCCTGCTCACCCTCAAGTCCACCTCCTTCCCCAGCAAGTCATACAGAGTGGCTCCTTTAGAGGTAATCTCCGATGCTAGCTGCCTCGCAGACTTCAAATCAGCAATCTGATAAGTGTGGAAAACATTATTGAGATTACTGCTGCAGAGCATTTCTTTTAGGATACCTAACTGAAGAAGGCATTAAACAAACTGTAGGATTGCTTGACTTACTTCATGATAGTCTCACAAACTTAACAGTGCTGCTGCAAAGTCCGTAAATCAAGAAGCTAACTGCTTAGCAAACCCTGCAAACTGAATCCAACACAGCAGGACCCCAGCCTTCAGAACAGGGAGATCACTCCAAACAGGCAGGTGTGCTCCCCTAGAGTGGGAAACATACCTGTGTTTATTCTGAAGGCAGCATATTACACTCTGACAGACTGGAAATTACAGCCAGAGGAGACCTGAAATGACTGGCAGACTGCTGAGCAGACAGCTGTGCTAGTGAGGCTGATTGAAATGACTGACTGACTGCTGAGCAGAGAGCTGTGTCAGAGCATCCTGACAATTATGGAGTATTTTAAAAAGTTAACAGGAGAGAGCCAGTAATGGCCATGTGGAAAAAATGACACGAAGGGGCAAAGGGGGCAAGTGGGAACTCAGTGGGAACTCAGTTGATTTGCTTTCTGCAGCTGCACAGTCGGTCACGGTTTTAAAACTGCTGACTGGCAGGATTTCAATTTCCCAGTTCAAATCACCAAGACCGGACTTCTTAGAAGACATAAAAATTACCTTGCTAGCGGTTTTGGTTAAAGTTAAAAAGCCTTTAAAGCCACTGCAGTTTTCCCACGGTTACATTATGCATTTACCACCGTTATACAAGGTTTGCCGTATCTTTCTGGGCTTTATAATGCTTACCTTTGGTTTTGAAGACTATGTAAAAGTGAGTCAGCATGACCTAGATTCTGGAACCCTCAAAAACACCTCATTAAGAATAAATATTTTACAAAAGCATTTAACTGATAAACATTTTTTTTTTTTTTAAATACAGAAGGGAATACCTATCTAGGAAAAAATATTTCAGCCTCTACCTTTTCCCATGTTCACAAGAACACACTCAGTAGCACTGCTAATCAGTAACCTTTATTGAGGGACTGGTTGGTTAATGTTACCCACTTTGCTTGCTCTCTTAACCCATTACCCCAAACTCAGGTGAAGAAAACCGAGGGCTGATATTTTATCCCAATCCCACTCACCTTAGAGCCCAGGTCAAACTTGAACTTGTTACTCTCCTCCTCTGCTTTATCCCCGCTGTCCATTCCCTTGGTCTTCATAGCATTATAAAGCAAGGCTGTGATTTTCAGCATCTCCTTGACCGCGTAGCCGTCCGCCTGGTACAGGCGCTTTGTGTTGAGTTTAATGTGAGCCTTTGTAGCCTGCAAAACAATACAAAAAGGTCTTGTAGAACAATCTGAATGGGCTGCCCAGCATATCCAACACAATAAACTGTCCAGAGTCTATTAAACCAGCAGAGCCTTGTATAATATCACAGCCGTTACATTTAATTTCCAGACATATAAAAGCAAACAGCATACAGTTAAGCAAAAAGTAATGTTCGGCTTGCTCCCCCTGTATGGTTAATGAAAAACTGCTGATGTTGCCGTGAAAAGTGACAATTACGGTCATTTTCAAACTGTCAGACTGCCAGCTGCATTTTGATGCAAATTAATAAGCATGCCAGGTGTTACACACTGCATTACTAAAAACATTCATCAGATTGGAAACTGCCACTCTGGGCTTGTTTCCTTGTTCTAGATTTTTTAAATCTTAAATTTGTATTTGTTTATATACATACATATATATATATATATATATATATATATATATATATATATATATAATATATATATATATATATATATATATAATAATAATATATAGTTTTTTTTAAATATACACTATATTCTTTCACTACTGAAGTAGATGATGCAATGCGTTCAATTTTCCTGGAAATAGATATAAAAAGCTGTTAAAAGCTGCAATGGATTTTTAAATAATTTGTTTTGTGTTAAGGTTTATTTTGGATCTGATATACTGTAAATCAATTTGAAAAGAAAGAACATTAAATATAGCTTAAATATACTACCAGCACAGCACTACCTTTACAAAAGTTACCATGGTCATTTTTCAATTATGCTTTTCCCCTGGCTATAGTATGCATTTGCCATAGTTTGCTAAGTTTTTTTCACATGCTTTACCGTACCTTTCTGGGCTTTACAATGCTTACCTATTCTTTGCAATGCTTACCTATTCTTTACCATGCTTTCACTATTCTTTATTAGACTTTGCTATATTTTGACTATGGTAGACTTCTGTAAGGGTGCAACGAAGACTGCATATGTGATGTTTATATGCGGATATGTGTGTCTGCAACATTTACTACCCCTGACTCAACTGATAAATAGCACTAATATGATAGATGGGCACACAACGGGACCACAGCCTTCAGAACATAGAAGAGTATTTGGTTGCCACTATCCTGCACACATTTTGGATTGGCTAGAAGGAATCCAATGCACAGAGTGTGTGGGTAGACACTCTGACTTGCCTAGAAACCATGCGGTTTGTGACAACTGCTTCTGATCTGATCCGACAGTAACCGAAAATTTGGATGTCTATTATATTGTCCCGATTGCTTTTAAAAGAACTACGTCAAAGTGCCTGTGTGAGTATTTGCTTATATACCCCTCTTAGAGTGGGGAGAAGCAGAATCGCAGAAACACCAATTAGAATGTTCTCAGCATTCGTCTCATTATATTTCACAGATTACTGTACTGACGAAATGCTCCATGTGTTTTCTGACTAAAATCACTGGAGAAAACTGAGCCTGCATGAAGCAGAAATCTATACTAACACACTGAAAGAAAGAAAACACACTTATCCTGTACATAAATGGGCGGTGAAATAAATCACTGTGACTGTGATCACCTTGCCTCTGCCCGATGAATTCTGATCTCTAAAGCTGAATCTTGTATCAAAACAATGCTCTACTTTAGAATGGAAATTAGTTGATATGGCACAGCAAAAGCAGTAAAGGTAATGATGAGAAGGATGCAAATTTACTAACTACTATGTTTAACAGCAGAAGAGTAGAAAATGGCAGTTGTATTTTACATAAACAACAGCTCTTTGCTTTCTTGATTACTGATTTGTGACAGTGGCTGCTTAGCCAATTCTAATCCTTCAATAATCACTTCAATTTACTGAATAGCTCACATTATTTATTTCCGTGATCTGACATGACATGTGTGTCATGCACAAGGGTTGAAATTTAATTATTTAAAACACTATGTCAAATCCTGTTTAGAAACCACTCTCAATGAAAAAGCTACTATGATTGTCCTCCTGTCCCTCAACAAGAAATGAGTTAATTGCTGTTTGAGCACATAGCCTGGGTGCAAACAGGGAAATACATTGTAGGTACATGCCACCTTCAAAGTGGGAAGGAGATTAACAAGAACAGGTTTCAAAAACATACTTTAGCACATTTAACTTACCATGAACTGAGCAACTGCTTTGATGAAGAAAACGCGGTCCTGCTCTGTGTCCACATCGGTGGGGATTTCCATCTGTGGCTCGTACCTTTTGTGGAAATAACTGACTTTCAACACAATCTGGTGTGCATACTGTTGCTGAATATGAGATGAGACAACAGCCAATAAAGGTTTGGACAACAGAGTACAAATTATTTTACGGATATGTGTGGTACTGCTACAACTACCACTTAACCTATTAATAGCTGTTTTTAATAATTTATTTAAAACAAAAGGATCCTGGAAAATGTCCCACTGTAAAAAAAAAAAAAAAATGACAAACCTTTTGACAAGCCAGATCAGGATCTCTGCAACCAAGGAGAAGTTTGGCGTCCTGAAATTCTCCATAGATATCAGCCGGGGGTAACCCAGAGACCTCATCATCTCTGTAAAATCTAGAACAACAAAACAAAGACCATCGCATAGCACACAAGGGCTTTCGTTAAAGTGCCGGGGGTAGCACATCATGTTTGCCAAGGAAAGACAATAACAAACTTTGACAGGGTTTAATATTGTAACTGCAGTACTCTCACCAACCGTACTGGGATCTGTTGGACCCCAAAAACTATTTTTCCAGCCACAGAGAAAGATGGTCTGCAGCAGTTTAATGACTTCCCTGGACTTTACCTGCATGTGTCACCCTGGAAATACTGTACCACAGTACCACATAATAAACTGACTGTCAATGAGAAGTGGGAAGGACCCTCTTTCTTTTCTTTCTTTTTCCTTTTACTTACTTCTTAAGTCTCTGAAGGACATGGTGCCAGATCTTGCTGGTAAGCCCTAATAACCCTTTACAGTATTCACTGTCAATCTGTCACCACGCCGGGTGTCGCAGAAGGTCTTTTGGAAGCAAGCTGGACAGTATTTCACTGCGATTCTCAGAACCTGCAACACAAAGAGAGTGGTTTAACAGGTAAAATTATATATTGAACTCCTTCGGGGTCTGGGCGGAGGGTTACAGTTTAGAACAGGGTTGGAAAGGCCAACTTTGGCCACCTGATTTAGATCATTTGCAACATTTCTTTTTTTTTTTTTTTTTTTTTTAATTAATTCACTGTATCACATTTCAACTAGTTTCTGCATTATTATAGACAGCTGAAGAGGTTTCTAAATTTCCATCCCTGAGGTGCAGTATTACATCTTACAGTTTAAACACTAAACTGCCGCCTTAGTAGGATAAACTTTTTTTTTTTAATTTGCTTTTTTATTTCCCTTAATTCTGTATATATTTAGAGAACCGCGTTTGTTGTCACGGTACGCTATGCCAAAGAAAGCAATGCCAACGTGTATTTTAACAGTTACTTGTTCACAGCGACACACTGGAAGCAGGAATATCTCAAAAAAGTAAACATCGCCTTAGCCAACGTTAGTACATTAAAATTACACTAGTTAGTAAGTCTTTCGAATATTTTAATGAAATGTTACCTGTGAATTTCACAGCCGTCGTTTCTTTGGAAAATATTCAAGCGTTTTTACTTGACTTTACGTTTTTGGCCTGTTTTTGTTCTCCAGCCACAGCTTCGCCGCCGTCACCATGGAAGCCAAACAAACCCCTACTACGGAAACTGTGGAAAGACATTTCTCAACGGCAAAAGCGAACGCGAAATGTAAAGTGTAGACGCGACGCCTTTGTGGTGTTTGCCGTCTGGATCGGAGAGAAATGAAATGGAAAAGAAAATCTCTCTGTGTCTTAAGTGCTGCTGATTTGTGGGACTGGAATTAACTTTTGAGAGAGTCTTTAAATGTGAAAGTGCATTTACTCTGATGCACCTTTCTGATAAGTGTGTTAAAATATAGCAATAGAACACAAAAGACACAACTGCCCACGTTCCACAGGGAGAAATCAAGCCAGATAATAATCTTTCATAAAAACAAAAAAGATATGTCAGGCTGTGTTTTGATAAGAGACACTTTAACCTATTACAAATCACAAGACTTGTGAACCACACTATTCAACATAAAACAAAGCGTTGCTTATTAATGTTCGCTATTCGCAACACAGAGCTATTCCCTGTGTTGTTTTTATGTACTGGATCGTATTTATACACGTGGAATATGTATTGATTGATATGTCACCTGCGATTTATAATTGTAATCACAAATAAATGATATAAAATACAAAATGAGATAAACGGGCTTCAGTACTGTTGTGTGTTCTTTACTTCTTCCTCATGCTCCTAGTGACAGCGGCGCCCTCTGTGGTGAGAGCTGCGCCACAGTGAGCTTCAGATGCACTGCTTCAGAGGGGAGTGAAGCTACCGGGATACAGGTGGGACAGGGAGAGAGAGAGCGAAAAAGGGATGTTAAACTCGCTGACTTGTCTGAAACAATTTGCCTACAGACAAGCACTGGTAAGCAACATTTCGCAACATTTCCAACATACCTCATACCTGCAACATTTCCAACATACCTGCATGCACTTCAATTTGAAGTGAAAAAACAAGTTTAGGACATTTCCAAGGAGGGAGACAGACCGGAATAAGGCCATTATAGGGGGCAGTAAGGGGCCCAGAAAATCGTAATTAAGTACGTTAATCAATAGTATTTGAAATTTAGTCTTTTTTTTTTTATTAAAATAAATGTTTACAAGTAGATTACCACAACACGTTGTTCAAAAACCTGAAGATGGCTCACCTGACTACAACTCCCGGCATGCCACTAAGTCCTACGGCGTCACGTGTGACGTAAGGGAAGCTGCGTGTTGCCGTTGGAAACGGCGGTAGCCGCCGCGGGAGGATTGAGCCGTGTTTGTTTACAAGGAGTGCAGTTGAGACAGGGAAGCTGAGGCTGAAGGAACCGTCTACACAGACACTGAAGCCGGGCTGGGGGAGCCAGGAGTGTGGGAGGAGATTCCAACTAGACCCGCTTCATTCGGAAAAATACTTGTAGTCTGTAATATAACAAGCAGGACAAATTCTGTTTTTTTTTTTTTTTTTGGAAGTCCGAGAAACGTCCAACAGGTAGCTTCCGTGGACCCGCCATGTCTAAAGGTTAGTGTGTAATAATAAGTGTGCTAAAATACAGTGTCAAAACAGTCATCGAGTGACGGACTGAACCAAACTACTTGTGTTTACTGTACTCTCAAATGACCTACCACATGTGCACAGTACTGTACTTGTGCCATTATTTCGTGGGGATGTATAATGTTCACAAGGCCTTTTTAAAGTGATTTTGGATGGTTATTTGGATATTTACCCTGGCCAGGTTAGCCCTATAAGAAATCCTGTAGGCTGGTGGTGTAGCAGACAGTAAGTAACGAGTCTCTCATGCCGACTCGTAGTAGTTTTGGTCCTAGGCTGGTGTGTCACTCCAACAGCACACCATTGTCCCTCTACCACCATGATTGACATTCAGAAACGAGTCACGCTGTTGGCACTGTGGTAAAATTGATAACACTTGATTTCGTGCATTTGTTGTTTTGTTTTTTTGTTTGAAGTTAGGAAGCGCTTTGTAGCCTTAGTGCTAATCAAAGTCACTGTTCCTCCTGAGTTTCTCTTTTTCTGTTCGTCTCAGTGTGGCAGCATCCCTACGTCAACGTCTTCAAGCACTTCAAGATTGAAGAATGGAAGAAGTCAACGAAGGAGGGAGACGTGACAACATTTATGGTAAAGCTGCCAAGGATGCAGACGAGCACTTTATCACGCTGCTGTCAAAGTTGAATGCGGCTGCATTGCTACTGAGGTTAAAGACAATGGAACAGAAATATGGAGAGATGAGAGTTTTTGTTTTTTGTTTTTTGTAGGACAAGACGCTGAAGTGTACTGTGTATCGGATTCGAGGACCCGTTCCTGCGAGTAACTATATCCTTCTGCCTAAAACAAGCACACAGTCCCTGGGCCTGACCGGGCGCTACCTCTACCTGCTTTTCAAACCCATCCCGGACAAACACTTTGTGGTGCATCTAGATTTAGCAACAGAGGTACTGCAAAGACTATAGACTGTGCTGTACACAAGCAAACTAAACTGCAGTAGCTTGTTTGTGTAATGTAATGAGCAGCATTAATATAAGTGTCATAAGATAATATGTACTACTTATGTGGAAAAGTTACTGGGGGGAAGTTTTATGTTTTTTTTTTTTTGTTTGTTTTTGTTTTTCCTCTTCAGGATGGCCAAGTGATCCGCGTCTCGTTTTCAAACCTGTTCAAAGAGTTCAAATCAACAGCCACGTGGCTGCAGTTCCCATTCCTCTGTGGAGCAGCCAAGGGGTCAGTGTACGAGAGCACCGCCAGGACCGCTCGGCAGGGTAAGGGTGAGGGGGCTGGGGCTGCAGGACCATTGCTAGAACAAAATGGTCCCACAAGCCTGTGCCTTGAAGAGAACACCCCTGCAGTGTGTGGGTGAGGGGGGTGGGGTGGGGCAGGTATTTCTATCAATATGGGGATAAAATTTGAGAAAATGCCCTCACAAAGAGAGTAACTCCTGAGTATGTGAGTGACATTACATTATTTAAAAAATAAATAAAATAAATAACGTTTGGACAACAGCAACCAGTAGCATTCACCTTAACAACACTGTCTTAAGTGTCTAGTTGAGTAATGCATTCTGTTGTATAATAACCAACACCTGTTGTGTGTGTGTGTTTTTAACCTGCAGACCTAGTGGGTCCTGCCCCAGCCAGCGTGCGATGGACCTGCCTAATGATGGACCTGCAGTACCTCCTGTCCATGTACCTGAATCGTAGATACAGCCACCTGAAGAGCATCAAACTGTGTGCCAGCATGCTGCTGAAGAATCTGTTTACCAGCGACTTGCTCATTGACCCAGGTAGTAAGCACAGTGCACGGAAGAACGATCAGCATAACATTTTCACTGTTCATGATGGGCAGCCAAAAAAATAAAAGTAGAGTCCCTGAGATCTTGGGAATCATTCATTTATTTTTACTTTGATGAATATATATATATATATATATATATATATATATATATATATATATATATATATATGTGGAAATGTGTGGAATAGGGTTGAAAGAAAGAGTAGGGCTGCTGGTGGGTCAGTAAGTTAAATAAACTTGGTGGCTGACAATGCACTGTAGAGCACATCACAAAACCACCTTTCAGCACAGCTGGTACTCTGTGTCCCTGTACAGAAAGTTTCATTAAAAAAACAAGCAATGCATGGGCTTGGTCCCCTTAGCCCTCCAGGACATGCCGGGGGGGAGTAGGGTTAGGGGAGCAAATGTTGGATTATCATTAGCAGACCGTAGGTTTGCTCTTTTTTCCAAACAATGTACAGTTGGTAGTTTGGTAATTTATTCAGTAGTATTGGCTCTGGCACTTAACCACGTGTAACAACTGGTTTCTGATCAATTCCTATTTATCTATAGGCTTGACTTTCATTGAAGCCAAACAGGCCGGAGCAGTGATGCAAGGCAGCGGCCCGATGCCAAGAGAAATGTGTTTCCCTGTGCCGAAGGGAGGGAGCTGGCATGACCTCTACGACTACATTAGGTAAGGGTCCATTTTCAAATACCCCGTTTCATTTCTGCTCATTTATACTCACCAGCCTTACCGTAGTTCACTAAAAGCAGCACTTTACACAATGGCTTTGTTGGCATAAATATGACATTTGTATTTCATGACATGAAAGTGCCCTTCCTATCTGGGATTCAATTAGCATAGGATAGCAATAGAAAAGTAATTTAATCAATGAACCTATCGCTTGATATTCCACTCCAATTCGTAATTGATCTTTTTAAAAAATGTTTTTGTATCTCTAGGTTTCCATCTGATGGAGGCAAGATGCCCTTTGACTCGATTCAGAAAGGACGAGCAACAGGTGAATAAACCTTTTGGGTTTCCTTCATTTTTTCTTACATAAAAAAAACATTAAAAAAAAAACACCACACCCTTTAATAAAAACTTTATTTTTGCTACCAACAGCTGACCCGAATTCAAATGCTGTTCGAGAGTTACCACGTAATGTGAATCTCAGCAAGCCAGTCCAGGACAGAGTCTCCCTAATTCAGCAGATTACCAGCCCCAAACCGGTACGTAGCATGCCTGCAGCTTCACATGGGGGTCCATTATTGTCAAAGTATTATACTATACATGTATAGTGTGTGTGTGTATATATATATATATATATATATATATATATATATATATATATATATATATATATATATATATATATATATAATTTATCAATTAACACATGCATCAGGGCCTATTGTATACTGACATAGAGAACAAACTCTAAGATGAGGGAGCTCAGCTCAGGGCTCAGAAGCAGAATCATTTCTTGTTTTCCAACAGGCTTTTCTATTAGAAAAAGCCAGCCAGCAGGTTCAAGTACCTAAGGGAACTGTGGAATCTGCTGTGTGAGATATCAAAGCAAAGAAGTGGATTACTCAGGATGACACATGCAATACTGAAACAAAGGGAAATTGCAGCACGTACTGCACTGCTGCTGTCAGTGCTGAAACTGAGGGAGTGAGGGAATAAGAGAGAGGGCAGCCTGTAAGAATCTTTACCTTACAAAGAAGCTCGGGCAAATGCCATTTAAAATTTGCTCAAGAAACAGGTAAAAAAATGTTGACGCAAAATGTTACTGTCTCGCTAAACAAAAAGTAACATATTCCTCTTTGATGGGAAATGCGTGTCGTGAGGAAGAAAGGAGAAGTCCTGAACGAAGAATGCATGATTCCTTAGGCTGTGTGTAAACTTTTGGCAGCAACTATGTATATATATTGTGTGTGTGTATATATTCCCTCTCTCAGTGGCCCCGTCGTCGAGCTCCCCTGTTGGCTGTGAGTGTTCCTCAATTGCCCCCTGTGAGTTCTGCGTCACAGGGCAGGTCGCTGCATGACAGCTGGCGGGCTGAAGCGCTGGAGAGTGATCGTAAGGAAGATCCCGGTACGTCAGGGGACAGCGTGGCGCTTCTCACTGCAGACGACGGTGGGATCCACGTGTTTGCCCACAGAGATGAGGAAGTCAGTGTCCACAGACACAACAGCTCCACGGAAGAGGTAGGCCTTGCTGGTGTTGTTGTCAGGGACCCCAGGGACAGTGCCACTTAGTATAAACTGTTTCCAATTTCTCTGAACACGTGTGCAGCTGGAGATAAAACAGACCACATGCATTTGATAAGTGCGCTTGTTCTTTCAGACCGTGTGCACAAGAGTAACCGGACCAGTGTCACTGCCAGCTAAAAAAGTAGCAGAACACACAGTAAGAGAATACACCATGCTTTTATACTACCTATTACTTACCTACAACAAAGAATATTTCTGTGGTATTTTAGAATAGATATGTTTCATCCTTAAGCACAACCACTTGTTGGTAACCATCTACTACTTATTTTCCTTTTAAAGAAACTGCAACCGGATCCTATTCTGAAACTCAACAGGATCATCGGCTTTGGAGGCTGTACCACTAAATGTGTAAGACTTTAATGTAACTTTAAAGCAAAACAAAAAAAAAGATACAATTCAAACTGGGAACATACTTGTCCATTATTTATTTGGAGTCTTCAGTGCTTTTTAGAGATTTTAACACATACCACACTGCTACAGCGTGTGTGGGTGAGCGTGCTATTGGTTCTCTAACTTTCGTAATTAGATTTGCTTGTTCTTTTAGACTCTATGGACAAAAACAGGAACAGCAGTGGTGTACCCCTGCCATGCTGTAATAGTCTCCATGGACATTGCATCAGGACAGCAGAGATTTTTTATTGGTCACACGGACAAGGTAAGCCACCCTTTGTGCATGGGAGCAAATATAGCACAGTGAATGTTCATTGGTGGAGGTCAAGAGTAATTAACAAAACTCATTTGAGAAGCTTAGCGTTGCTGTCTGGTTCATGCCCTGCTTTAATACTGGGTGGGACAATAAATAGTAAAATGTCTCCTGAAGCGCTGCAGGTTTGTAAGTCCTGTGCTGTCTCATTCGTGCAGGTCTCTGCTCTGACATTCAATGGGAACTGCACTTTACTGGCATCGGCACAGACGGGGAACATGAGCGTGGTGCGTGTCTGGAATTTCCAGAAAGGGAGCTGCCTGTCACTGTTTAAAACACACACGCACTCTGTCTCCTCTCTCAGGTACAGTAATCCCGTCTGACGCACAGTGCCAGTGCTGGTCTGATTCTGAGAATTTAAAACATTGTTAAGATCACTCACCTGTTGTTGTGTTGCTTGTACAGCTTCTCTTACAGTGGCGGAGTCCTGTGTGGAGTGGGGAAAGATAATCATGGAAAAACTGTGAGTGTTACAGCACTTTGATAAACTAAAAAAAAAAGAGTAGAAGGGAAGCTTCTCTTTAGGTTCTTTATATGTTAAAACAAAACAAAAAAAACTACCAGACAGATGCTGCTACATGTCCTCTGCAAGTGAACAATTCGATATTAAAATGATGATGATAGTGAAACTTAGTACAATTGACACAAGCAATGGTTCAAGCCCTGCTTTAGTTCCCCACTGAGCCTTTTTTCAGTTCAGTGGGTGGGTAGTGCAAACGGTGTAGTTGGCACAGTATACAGTATATACACAGCTGTAGAAAAGCTGAGTGCTTGTTCTCTGTGGGACAGATGGTTGTGGTGTGGAACACTTTGAAGGTGAATAAAGGAGGCGAGGTGGTGGTGATGGCCAAAGCACACACCGACGTGGACATACAGACCATGAAAATAGCATTCTTCGATGACACCAGGTACGCCATGTGACTCTCTGTATTTTATGTAGTATTCGTGAACAGTTTAACATCACTGTACGCTGCATGTGTGTCTTCCTGTCCTCGACCCCAGCCATTCCCATTGTGAACTTAGTTATGGCCACATTGCCATGGCGTTTAATACCCTTCCCTCCATTGGAAACTAACACACACGACAATGCAGAGTGCTGACAGGGCCGCTCCGTTCCTGTGTTTCCCTAGGATGGTGTCCTGTGGGAGGGACAATATCCGTCTGTGGCGAGTGAGGAGTGGGTCCCTGCGGTCCTGCCCAGTCAATCTGGCTGAATATCATGCTGTGGAATTCACAGATGTCGCATTCGAACAAGGACACTTCGCCGACAGGGAACCTGAAGACAGGACTCTGTAAGTCTTAAGTTTAATTAATTAACCAATTTTTATTGGTTTTTATTTTTATTTATTTATTTATTTGGCTTTTTTTTTTTTACAAAATGCAAGTAAATTTGACTTTTTTTTGAAGCTGGAGATAACGCTACTAATGAATTCTCCAGCCTGTGTGAAAGCAGTTAAATCCTACAAGGCTAGAGAAAAGGGGGGCTTGAATTAAATGCCACTGCTATAGTATACTTTACGCCAGGGTGCAGAGACTGGCAATGATGTTTTTACGCCAGGGTGCATAGAGTGGCAGTTATGTTTTTACGCCAGGGTGCAGAGAGTGGCAGTAACGTTTTTTTTTTGTTTTTTTTCTTGCTGCTTAGATTCGCCTGCAGCAAGAGTGGACACATCCTGGAAATCGACTACATGAGCGTGTCGATCAAAAATGTGAGGCGCCTGCTCCCGTCCCAGCAGAAACACTCGCAGCGGAGAGAGAAGCAGACCTTCAGCACAGGTACCTGTGAGTCGTGAGGAAGCAGCTGTCTGGTGTTTCAAGAACAAAGATTGTGTGGGGATTTTGAGAGCAGGTATCAAGGGTAGAAGTGATCTCTGGATCATCAGGCTAGAGAAACTCTGTGTAAAAAGGGACCGGATTGGGTTCATTGGGAGATCATGAGAATGTACTGTATGCTTTCCGTGGAGATGGAATAAGGGATAAATAAATGGACAATCTTCTTTCTAGGACTTGGGATCGCAATAAACAGCATCAGTATCTCATCTGCCTTCTGCGCTACGGGGTCAGATGACGGATATCTTCGGCTCTGGCCCCTTGATTTTTCCACTGTGTTTTTGGAAGCAGGTAAGGGGAGCTTCTGTTGATCTGTTATTGATGCATGTATCCTCATACGCCTGTGCCCTTTAAAGACACACTGGAGACCAATGTAACGTGTGGTGAATATCCTGCAGCTTTCACTTCTTATTCTCCCATCTCATGTACAGTATTGTTTGAATAATCCCTCGTGATGAAGATGATTTAATTAGTTATTATTTTGACGTCTTTCCCTGAAACATGGATTAGCCTTGTCATGCCTTGTTGTTCCCAATTTTCCAAAAATAGAACTAACTCCTTTATTCAGCCAGGTTAAAATTTTTTAAAATACTTTTGAGACAGAGAGTCTTATTCAAATCGCTGAATACAGCAGTGTGGAGATTTACATTTGCAATATGAAATGCTTCCCCACCATTGTAGTTGTTACTATAATATTTTAATGCCATACAAACGAAGTGCTGAATTATTGCTGCTGACAACAAAGCAACTAAATGGCTTCTGTCAGCTTTTTTTTTTTATTGCCTCTCCCTTATTTGCATAAGGGATTCCCTATAAAAAAAAAAAATCATTGGCATATTCAGTACTAACCTGTTAACCCCAAATGAATATAAATGGGTGCCTTAAACATTCTCACTTTTCTCTATGGTGCTGGAGGCTACAGATCTGACTCTGAGCTAGAAAAACCTTCATGTTGCATCTGAAGGTGTCTTGCACAGAGACGATACCTTCTACATCAATTACCCTTTTTGTAAATAAGCCTGCAAACTTTCAAGTGTGATTATATATACATTTATATATACTCTTTTCGATCTCTCTACCAGAGCATGAAGGACCGGTGAGTTTGGTGAACATTGGTCCAGAGGGGGTGCATGTCCTCGCTGCCACCTCGACAGGAAACCTGGGGTACCTGGATGTGAGCAGCCGAGCGTACAGCACACTGATGAGGTCTCACACAGACACGGTGCTGGGCTTTAGCATTGATGGGATTCGCAGGAACATCGTCACAGTGTCTCTGGACAACAGCGTCCGGGTCTGGGATTTTGACTCAATGCAGCAGGTGGGTCATCTGTATGTCTTTACTAGCAATTGAGATAGATAGATAAATAGATAGATAGATAGGTATACTGCAGTGTAATACAAGCACATAGATTCCATCAGGGGGTTCTGGGATCAAAAACAACAAGAGCAGACCTTTTAAACAATTAAACCTTATATAGACATATTAACGTCAAAACGCTGTAAGGCGCAATTATAGGTACTGTCCATTTAATGTGGTATGATGTGGTATTATCTGCAATTTGATTAACTTTCTTTTGCTCTCTTTCTCTCCTCTCTATGTGCTGCACAGCTGTTTGACTTTATCTCAGAAGACACCCCCTGTGCTGTAGCTTTCCACCCAGTGCAGCAAGTGTTTGCCTGCGGGTTCAACTCCGGGCTTGTACGAGTCTTCAACATTGCCAGCTCCAGTCTCCTCGCAGAACACAAGTAAGTACAGTACAGACTCGGAGTGCAGACTGATATACAAATCGAGGGACTGAAATAGAAGCTGCATCGCTATTATCCATCGCTTTAGTTCCCTGTTAGTTTTGACTGTGTATAAAAAAAGTAATAAGGCGCAAGTAGTATTTTAAACTACTGTATTTTGTAATAAAAATAATAATAATAATGTGCTAAGCTAATTTAAATACCATCTTGGATGCAAAGCTGAAAAGGCATCATCATGGTCACTATAATTACAGAACATCGAAGCTCCTTAGCTGAGCGGGATCCCTACCTGGCTTGTAAATTCATTGCAGGGAAATGAATTCCTGTAATCCTATTTTACTGGCAGACTAATTTACAGGTGATCAATAGAACTGAGAAACACCAGAATAGCAGTGGAGGATGCCTGCTGCTAACTGAGCCAGTTGTTCACTGATTCTGAACGATCTAGGCTAGCGGATTGTGTTCAGTTTTACTGGTGAATCTTTGACAAGGCCACGTCTCTGATAATAAGAAACAATCAAGGAGTATTGAGAGTTGGTGCTGTGCTTCCCCTGTGTAGAGTGTGATCTCTGCCTGTTCCACTTGCAGGCAGCACCGGGGCCAGGTGATCGGGCTGGCATTCTCCCCGGACGGAGAGAACATGTACAGCGCTGGCTCTCTGGGCTCCCTGGCGCTGTATAACTCGGTGGAGGAGGACCATCACATCCTCCGAGTCTTGGGTAAGAGACTTACTGCTGATGAGCTTCTACTGCAACCAAACCTCACAGCTTAGTGTGTAAGGACTGAGAACCTCCTTCATTGGGGGGGGGTGTCCTTCTCTTTATTTGGTAGCTTGTTTTCCTCAGGCAATGTGGTAGCGAGAGGCAGTGAGCGCAGTCCTGAGGCGTTGACTGTGAGCAGCGACAGCAGGAGCCTGGCCTTTGTTGGCCCCGCGGAGTACACTGTCACGGTGATGGATGCCCGTTCCCTGGATGAGGTGAGGCAGAGTTCAGTGTTAGAGGCTTCAGTGCACTGTTCTCCCGATGCATTACTACATAATCTCTTCTGCTATTGAGCTCATTAGCATGGAAAGCGCTGATGGCCTCTCTCTCCCGCTTCCTCTCTTGCTCTCTCGCTTTCAGCTCATGCGGATAGACGTGAGTATCCTGGACCTGTTGAGCACAAGCCTGGACTCTGCTGTAAAGGTCTGCTTTGCTCCTGTTGCAACCGGACACCTGCTAGTGACCACATCGTCCAATAAGATCCTCTGGATAAATGCCAAGTCTGGACGACTGATCAGAGAGGTAAATAATTTTTTATTTATTTATTTATTTTTAAGGAAAGTTATTGCTGTCCACACTAATGCGCTTCTTGTCTTTCCTTCTTGTCAGATTCCTAATGCCCATAAGCACGTGTGTTCCTCTGTGTCCGTGACTGATGACGCACGCTTCCTGTTGACCGCAGGAGACAAGGCAGTCAAAGTCTGGGATTACCACATGAAACATGACATCAACTTCCAGGTGAGAGATGGGCTTTCCAATAATCTTGGTGAAAATAGTGTGTTTATATTTATTCCCTGTAATATATGTTTTGTCTGCGAATTTGATTTATAAAATACACCTGTTTTATTGTATGTTAAATTGCAGCCCAAGCAAAAGCTAAATATAACAGAGTTTAAGTTACAAAAATAAACGTTATTAAAAGTAGCAGCCTGAAGGCTCAAATCGCAGTGGCAGTAACTTTGTTCTTGTGTCTTCCCCAGGTCTTCATCGGTCATTCTCAGATGGTCCAACAAGTGACCTTCACGCCAGACCAACTTGGGGTCGTCACCGCAGGAGATGCTGTGTATATTTGGGATTTCCTGGCCAATCCTCACGAACCACAGAAGAGCAGAGAGTAAGCAGTAAAACCATTTATTTAGTGTTGTCATCGGTGTCATAGAGAGGCTGTGCAGAGGCAGCGATGTGGGTTAGGACGGGCCAATTGACAGCTAGTGATGCTTCATGGTTTGTCACTGATCCAAGTGATTTCTTCATTTCAGTACAATATCATTTCTTACTTGCTGTCTCCTCTCTATTTTAAGGGTTCCTGCACCAGCTCCAGCTGTGACACAATCTCCTTTTAAGTCTGGTAGGTGTTTAATTAGTAGAAAACGTGTCGCTTGCTGTGTAGCAGTTTTAGTTGTAATGGAGAAGCCCCTCTGCTTGTTCAGTTAGCCCAGTCCACTCACTGATTTACATGCTTTGTTCCGTTTCAGTTGGGGACCCAGAACTGCACTTGAGTCGGGCGTTACTGTCAAACGGGATGCCTCGAGAGGCTGTGCCGGTTCCTTCCTCCTCCTCCCCTCCCTGCCTGGATATCAGCGTCATAGAGCGGACGGGACAAGGTGAGCTTAATGAGAACCACAGGAGCAAGTCGAGTAAACCTTTCCGCCGGTACATTGTGATCTGAGGACTCTGGGGGTTTGTAATGGCGTCTCCATGACATTGTGAAAACGTCTCCTTATCCCGTTCCCAGGTTTCTTCTCGCTGTGTGAGGAGGTAGAGGGGCCAGCCCTGGGCAGCAGCTCTACAGGAGCAGCGAGGGGCTCCTTCTTGCGGGTCACAGTGCCTCCTTCAGGCAGAGAGAACTCACCAGTGAGGGGGAAACCCAGCCTGCAGAATGAACTGGATCTATTGGGAGACGGTAAGTACAGCCCAGTAGCATTGACGCCATGCATATTATGGGGGGGAAGCCAAGGTTTCAAGATAACGCATAACAGAGTTTCAATTATTACAATATTAGCATGTATAAGACCACATGTTTGCAACACTAATGTGTGTGTAGATTACGAATAAACACATGCATATTTCTCCCTTTGCAGATGTGTTGCATGAAGAGGAAGAGGAGGGGGAGAAGACCCTAGTCCGTCCGGATGCCTATAAACACTTCACACCGCGCTTCAGAACGTCAGCCCTGGCTCAGGTACTGCACGCGGAGGAGGAGGAACCAAAAGAAAGCTTTCTGACTCACAAGCCTAACCGTTGTTGAATAACTGCTGTATTCCCGCTTACAGGATGCAGTGGCTCCCCCTGCTGGGAAAGAGAGCTTGAGACTGAAGGCAGTGATCGGATACAACGGAAATGGACGAGGGAACATGGTTTGGAATCCAGATACAGGTACGTTTAACAGTACAGGCTTCTCTTGCTGAGGGAAAAGGCACAGGCAGCCTGCCTATACAGAGCTGCAATTTTTATTAAATACGCTTAGTCTTTAACCTGTTTGGATTAATTTGGAGGAAACAAACCACAAAATGTGGCAATAGATTTTCTTGCATTTTTATTGTGAAGATTGTATTGACAGGTGCTTTTGCAAGTTCCCATGGTGTTGTTGAAACAATAACTGTGGCTTTGCTGGTATAGCTCTTTAAACGAGGCAGGAGTTACTGAGACAGCCTGGAAACGAATCTTGTGAACAACTCTAGATACAAACCTTCAGATCTCCAAGCCTTAGCTGTGTGTTAACACTGATATCTTTCTTTTGTAAATCATGCACTCTCTTAATTTCCTGTTCAGAGTTTCTCTGTGAGACACAGATACTGTACGTGTGTGTTTGTGATCCCCAGGTTTGTTTGCATACTCGTGCGGCTGTGTGGTAGTGCTGGAGGATCTTCATGCAGGCTCCCAGAAGCACTGGGTCGGACACACAGAGGAGATCTCAACCCTGGCTGTCACCAACGATGCACAGGTGGGATCAAATCTCTCGGACCTGCCCCTGAGTTATTATAATCAATGTTACTGTAGACATTTATTCTACCCCTGTGATGTGACAGTGCTGTGTTCGTTCTCTTTTCCCAGAGACACATTGGGCTAGATTTTTTATTTTTTTTTCTAATTTCGATTTTTATCTCTTTGAGAGTCTAGCTCATTGTGTGAAGGTTTGGGTTATTGTGAACCCAGGCATTGCACTGTTACCTTACTGCAGCCTGTCTTCCCCATTGAACAGACAGTAGCTTCAGCCTCGGGAGGCAGTGATGGGGCTTGCAGCCTGATCTGCATCTGGAATGTGCAAGACGGGTCCAGGAGGAGTACCATCTCTTACCACAAGGGGGCGGTGCAGGCAATGACGTACTCCAGAGACGACTTCTTCCTCCTTTCTGCAGGTGAGGTGCACATGCTGGGAGACTTCCAGATCCTGATAATTAATTTACTGTGTTGTGTAAATTAGTTGAGTTTGATGGTTTTAAGCTGCGCATATGATCTGCTAATTGAATGTTCTGGCTCTCAGATCACTAATACTGTGCTTCAAGATTACAATGAAACTGGTGAAAGGAAGGGAAAAAAGTTAGTGTAACTGTAGTGTTTTTGCTGCTGTTTTCAGGAGATTACAGGGACCCTGGCATTGCTCTCTGGAGCACCAACAGTTACCAGCTGCTGACCAGTGTCCACCTTGCAGAGCCAATCCATGACCTCTCCTTCAACCCTGCCTCCGCCAGCCAGCTGACCTGCGTGGGCAGCAGTGGGGCGATGTTCTGCCTCATCGAGCAGCAAGGGAAGGACGCGCGGTTAAAGGTGAGTACAGGGTGAGACCATCTGCTCGTGGAAACGATGACCCTGCCTGAACTGTCATGGAGAACACTCGCCTGTGATTGAGATTGTTTGATCTGATTCACCACTAAACAGAAAAAA
>NC_054559.1:15584500-15609500 GCF_017654505.1 Polyodon spathula
ACAAGGAGAAAGACAAAACAATAATTTTTAAAAAGTCAACCTACACCCTAAATCAGAAGAAAAGGGACGCTCTGCATTGGAAGGTTTTAGAAAAGATTGCTTCAGTCTCCGATGCGGTCAGCCCTTTTCACAGGCTCCAAGATCATCGCGGAGAGGCACCTGCCTTGTGGAAGAGTCTCCAGTGCTGTTGGTCCACCACCCTTCACTGGCACTAACTCCAGCCATGCCCTGCACAGTACTTACCACTTACCTGACTGTGTAAATGTGAACATGAGCATCTACTTACTGCAGACGAGAGCCAGGATCATCCTGAGCAGTTTGTAAGGACAGCGCATCCCAGCCCAGTTCTGCAATGAAAAAGCGAGCAGGTTACATTCAGAACAGCACACTGATCCGTCCCATGCATGGCATCCCACGTGACAATGCTGAAATAGGGTTTGCCTCGAGGAGTTCAGGGTCCAGAGAATGGGGACAGGTTGTGTCTCTAATGGGGTGGTGTTTATGGTTGCATAACTTTTTATTGGCCACTAAAAACATGTGTGCTACTGAATACATTGGATACGCAGTACAGATGTTAAGTTGGAGATGTCTGTCTCGCACTAAAAGGGAAACAAAAGTAATGGCGGGGTAGGCCAGCCTAAATTTGACATTTCCAAACATCCACGCTTCCACCAGCCGCTATCAGATAGCAAAAACTGATATTCAACCCCCTCCCCCCTCAGGAAGCTTTAATTCATATTCTCTATACAACACAATTCAAAGTGTGGATGTTGCCAGGGCATTTTGTGCCAGTCCAATGGGCAACCTGCCTCTAAGTACATTTCTTGTACGTTGACAATATCTGCAATCTGAGCTCACAAAGATCCTATCACAGCAGCCTGATGCACTCTAGCAGATGCTTGTAGCCTTGCTCGTTTTTTACCAGTGCTGTGGGATAGGATTCCCAGCATGCATGTAACACACAGGAACGGGACTTCTCAATCTCACCCAATAGCCTCTCCTCCATTAGCACCATGCTAGGCTGTAAGATAGAGAGAGTGTAAATCAATACTGCTGTGTGGACCACTCATTGCTGAAGGGACCTCTATTTCATATAACTGTCATCTATTTTTCTAATACCTTTTCCCCCTCCTCTTTCTCCACCCCTTTTCCCTCACCGCACCGTCCCCTCTCTCTCTATCCTTTCTCTTAGTTTCTAATATCTAGTGGGCTATAAAAAGCCACTGGAGTAGAGTAACTATGAATTTTTAAAAACGCGCAAATAACTAGCGAGGCGTTCCCACTGAAGAAAGTTTAAAAAATAAATAAATACACAAACAAACAAACAAATGAATAAATAAGCAGGATGTTGCATGGATGACCCCAGCAGTTTTATGATGGAACCCGCATTGGTTCTGCTAGAACTGCTTCGCTCTCACTTTTATTCTGCTTAGCGCGTCCTTTCTACACACTGCTGAAGCTGTGGGTTGCACTTAATGATGGTGCCGCTGTCCTTTTTGTGGCTGCCTCAGGCAAGCTGTGCTAAACAAGATTATACGACATGTAAAATGCTTGAGGGACAGTGGTATTTGCAGAGTGAAAAATTGGTAAAATACATTTGTTTTCTAAATTGGCTCTAATTGAATGTGTAAAGTGGGCAGTCCTCTTTCCTGCCAATTTTAAACATTTATTTCTATAGGTGAAATTACCAGTAAACTACTGAGGAACGGAATTACCAGCGATGTTCTACATTACACAGGAATAAGCAGAATCCAGATTAGGGCAAAAGAAAATGAGATAATAAACAAAATGACTTTGTAACATTTTATAACATCGGTAATTCCTGGCCCGGTTGGTGTAAAGCGTTGCCTGTGTTTTGTGGTCACAAGAGTGTCTCTACCCTCTTCTCCACCCCCCTGCGTGTTTGTTATGAACAGCGCAGTACATGCTGTCAGACAGCTAGATTTCCACTTAGAAACCCTTCCCTTTAAGTGCCAGACATTTCCAAAGGTCAGTTGCCTAACAAATGATAGCAAGGCAGGTTAGTTACCATGACGACATTGGCGAGATGAGCTGAGCAGAGTGCGTAGACCCCGCCGGACCCCCCCACCACGGGGGCTCTCATGTCAGTGATGGAGACCGTCAGGGAGCCTGCGGAAACACAGCGAGAGCGGGGCAAGCGTTAGAGCCGCTGACCCACTCCAGAGGGAGCCGGGGGCTGGCGATACAGAACCACCTTCCCCATCCATCAGAGCTTCAATCTCAGGGCTTTTCCTTACTGATAATGGAATTCCTGAGGCGAAGAAATAGTCTTTAAGTATAGTGACACAGGGCCCAACCTCAGTATCACTTGCACTGATGTCTTCATGGTAATAATGCATGTTATTTTCTATCTATGCTCTTGTTTTTTTGGGGGTTTTTAAAAAGACTGCTATTCAATGTGAACGCCCCTAGTTCCACTGCGGTGGATGAATGGAGCTTGTCTCACCAGATAATTCTATTTGTCACAAGGAATAATTATACGTTGTGAAAGTGATCCCGCTCCTCGCATTAGCCTTCACACTCCCGCCGGGTGACAGGGAGGCAAGTCGGCTTGGGGTCAGTGCACCTCATCATTGCGCTTCAGCTACCCCTACTCGAACTGGGTAGAGGAACAGCTGAGGTGCAATTGATAAGTCATGTTTTTAATATCATAAACTGGCAATGACGTCCCAGGATAGTTAAAACATGGGCAGCTGAGTAGGTGTGCTGTTGATCTGAATGGACGGATCAATGTTATTCCCTGTTCCTTGCCTTGGCTTTATGGGTTTTTGAAAATGATTTATGTCCAGGGATTCTTTCCAGTAGCAGAGCCTCTTTTAAAAAAAAGAAAAAAAAAATATATATATATATATATATATATATATATATATAATTATTGAAAAGAAAAACGACACAGAAAATAAATGCATGTCCCACACATAAACAAATAAGGCAATGCATATATAATTACTGAATTCCATATGCATTAATACTCTCCAACTGATCTCATTGGATATATAACCACAGCTGCAGCTTGCAGGGAACTGATTTGCACAAGCTTTGCAGCCACCAAGCAGCAGCAGGGAGTCAAGAAATATTGTGTAACATGTCAGATCAAACTGCACATTCTATCTATTTTAAAATGTAGTCAGTTACTGTTCATCATATTTCTTTAAAGTAATCAAATTCATGCACAGACAGATTGACTTTCAGTTCAGTATGAACATACAAGAAGTATACAAGAACTACAGATTGTGTGTAAGCCAAGCCCAAAGATATTGCTATCATAGCTCCAGAATACCTGTTAGCAGATGACCAGTAGATGTCCTGTTGCAGTCGGGAATATTGTTTCTTCCTGGAAATTAGCAGCGTTGTTCGTTTGTTTCAAGTTTTGTATCTTTTAGTCCTGCTAACAATGTCTCCCCCTGAAGAGAATACGGTGACCACTGACACAACGGTCTTAGGTAAAACATGTGCCTGATTGCGCTCCGGTATTGGTATACAAATCCTGATTGTTTACAATTACATTACCTTGGTACAATTAGCCCAGAAGGAACAATTATTTGATTATTGATATCCTCAGTAAAGCTGGTATCTGCCCTGTGTGTGTGATTATATTTCTGCCACTAATTCAGCTTCAGTGACACCTTCCAATAGCCTCTTAACAAGAAATTACAGAAATTGCGAATTGACTCAATACAAGTAAATGGCCTTGGAGCAGCAAAAACACAAGCAAAGACACACCCACAAGCTAATGCACATGCATATAAAATGATCTGGAGATTTACTTATTAGACACGTACTGTAAAATGCACTGTCTGCCAAGATGTCACTGATAATCAAATCAAGTGCCTCATAAACGTTGCTAATACATGTCTCCGCTCAGACCGTGCGGTTTCATGATATTTGGCATTGCATTGCTTGCTGCCTTTGAGAATATTAACTGCTGTGTTTCTCGTTGATTTTAATGCTGTAATTAGCTTCAGCAGTCTCGCGCTTCCGACGGGGCTCAGTGGTTCGAATCTTCAAGCTCTGGTCTGGTAGGACTTATACATACCCCCCCCCCCCCTCCGTAAAAGGTGCGAAACAAATAGAATATAACATTAAAAGATATGCATCGCTGGACAATGCGTACGTCCAGATTGTTTTAGTTCTGCTTTCTAGACTCTCAGCAGAGCCTGAATGTGCTGCTGATAACCTCTTACCACAGCAAGCAATCGCTGAAGCATGAATATTCGGTTTGTAAATTGTTAATTTACAGCTTACGATACCTGTTATTACTTATTAGGTTATCAGTCAAAGAAACCAATACAGTAAAAGACCACCTGTATTGACAGAGCACGTGTCTATAGAGACCACATGAATTGTGTTGAGTAATTACTTCCCATGTCAAATCACTTGGTTGTAAATGGACCGCTTGTCTATAGAGACCACTTTCAGCCAGCACCTTATGCATGGTCGTTAAAAGCAGGTTTGACTATATAGCTCAATAATTATTGTCTTCTGAAACTGGTCATCCCTCAGAAGTCCTGTCCAATACTCTACACAACTGACCGTAGATTTAACCATTCCTGCGATTCTGCTGGCACAGCGGCATTGAACTCGACTAGAAGATCTGGCTGCTGCTCCCTCACTTGGGTTTCTTTTGACCGATTTATTTAATTTGTCAAGTTTAAAGCGCTGTGCCACCTGATTGGATGCGAGCAAAGAATCATCATTGCTTCCCGTGCTTACTGGAAAGATTTGTAAACCAAATTTTCTTTTCTCAGAACAGCTTTTCAAAATTAATTCAGAAGGAAAACCTCCCACCCTATCTCTACATCGCTTAGTGTCGGGCGACAGCGGCAAGGCCGTGGGCGAGATCACTGGAGTAGTTTGGATTGACCTCGTCAGGGCACTGTGGACCAAATTGAGTTGCTGAATCAATTGAAACGCTGGTCTAAGGCTTTTAAATTGATTTGAATCTCATCTCACGAAGAGAAAACAGTTTGTCTCCATAAATGTGGAACACTTGTTTCTATAAAAAGGACATGGTAAATGTCTCAAATTCTCCAAGGTAGACAGACAACACAGTTATTCACTACTGATAACAGCGAGGAGTGAGACGGGCCCTCACGATATTTACTACTTCTGTGGGAAAAGACGACCAGAACGTCAAAGAAGCAACGTCAAGTGCGTTAGTCAGTGTACAGGACGGGGTGGGGGAGCAGCAACAGCATGCATTTCAATGCAATGAATTACAGGAGAAATCCACTAAACAGGTCTGGAAAGACCAAATGATTGCTAGCCTGTTTTGAGTTCACTCAGTAGTATTTTACTATTTTGAAAAACTAAATAAAACAGTTGTTGTCAAATCCGTCTTTGTGGGAAGGTACTATTTCCCACCCACCCATGCCACCCAGCTATTGTTAGTTTCCCTCTGCTTCTCAGCACTAATGCAAAAAGAAAAAAGAAAACAAACATCCTGCTGTTGAAGGGCTTGAGCCATAATGGGAATTTAAAATACTCCAACTGTCAGCGTTTCAATCATGAGTTTCAGTAGCTGCAAATCAGTACCCTCGCTACCTAATATAGGTTGGCAGAACGGGTTTAATATCGGGATCGTGCATCTCTTTGGTGAAGAAATAATGTTGATCCCTTCTTTCGGATCATTCAGCTTCAGAACGAGGCTTGACATACAGCATTGTTGACAACAGAGGGCCCTGGACTGTTCATCTCTGTCTGTAATCGCTGGAAAATGTATTTTATCCCAGAGCTCAGATCAGCAGGGAGCCGAAGAATTCAGGCACATTTAAATCAAATGTGCCCAGTAATAAAGAAACCTGCTAGATAAAGAGCTCATAAAGTTTAATAAACCCACATATACAGTCAGTGTGGCGCTATTGGATACTGGCTGAGCTGGTCTGTTCTAAATCATACCCAAGCGCACCTTGCTTAGGGAGAGAAATGTGAGGGACCAGACCCAAGACGAATGCCTCCTGTCTCCTACCAGGTCTTTCCCTATTCACTATGATTTAGTGGCATTACTACAGCAAGCAGGCTATAAATATCTATCACAGGTCTGTCTTGCTTTGCCCTCTGGTTCCCACTCAGAGATGGCAGCTCCCAAATAGGAACTGAGATGGGGGGGTCTGCAGTGTCAGCGATACCCCCGGCCTCCTCGTGTTTGCATGCAGGTGACCGCCACAGCCACCGAGAAGGACTTGTTGACTGTGCATTGACAATTTGTTTTGCATTTCTTTCAATGCTTCAGTCTTTTGTGCCTCATTAAAATCATTCGCCTGTGCTGCTGCTTCTGTGCGGGAACGTGCTTCAAGGCATCTTTAAGGCATGTGCTTGCCGGTCCTACCCTGTCGATTCAGAGAGGCCACTGCATGCAATCACCACAGAGTCTACAGGGATCAATCTCATTCCACATCGGACCACGCATGATCAGCCACTTCTGAACTGTTCAGCTTCACAAACATCAATGTGATGTGTCTGAAATCCTCAAGTGGGAACAAACCTGCATTCTGACTATAACAGAATGTACAATATCTTCCCGGTCGGGACTGTGAGAGCTGTAAACAACATCTCAGTGAGCGGGAAGCACAGGCTGCTGCTGTGTGCTTGTGGAACATATCACTGCAGCCTGCCAAGCTTTACCTGCTCCATAGGGAACGTGAGACTCCTTTCTCCTTCCCTGACCTGCTTCAGAGAAACTGAAGTAATAAGCCCATAGCCGCAAAGCTATCTCATTCTTAAAAGGAAGGTTCTTTTTGCATGAAAGTTTGCTAGACCACTGTCGAAAAAGCTGACAACATTACATGAACACAAATATCAAACTTGTTTTTTTTTTGATCAAAGAAATTAACTCAATAGCGAAGACTTTGGGAACAGAGCCAGATTCTTCAATGACCCCTCTAAAGTAAAACTATTGTAAAAATAAATAAATAAATAAATAAAATCCTCCAGTGCAAATGCTGGATAAAAAATACTGTTTGTTTGGTGGATTTGCTTGGGTAGAAAAACAATCATTAGCCTGAAGACATTCATTCATTTCTGCTTCATGTTCACACATCATCTGTAGGGATTTGAAAGAGAACGGTCTTTAGAAAGCATTTGAAATGTAGCTACAGAGCATGGAGGATTTTTTTATTTTTTATTTCCAGAGGCATACGGTACGGTCTGTGAGAAATGAAGATAAAATGTGTATATCGTACACAAAAATATTGGAGCTCTGAAAGCCAGCAAATTCTGCACAATGAATTCAGTATTGGCGATCAGAAAGTCAGCAAAACCACTATCGAGAAGATAGTACAAGGGTGAACTCAGTACAGTGGATTTTAACCCAGCAAATCCAATACAGTACGGCAAACTCAATACAGTGGATTTAAACCAAGTAATTTAAATAATTAATTATAGTTTCTTCTTGTCTACTATTCATTGAAACAATCCACCTGCCATCCATTTAGAATTGAGTTTGAATCCAGAGGTGACACGATAAAAGTAATCCTAAAATGAATGCTTTTTTTAATCTAAATAATTCTGACTGGGTGATAGAAGCCCTGTAAAACATACAGTAAAGGTGGAAATGTTTTTTATAGAAAAGCAAAGAGAGAGCATCACAGTGCTTTTAAGTTAAGATTAAAGTTTTATCTGAGCTGGTTGTGGAACTGAGAGCTCTTAAACTAAGCTTTTAAAAAACTGCCCTAATCTAATTGATGCACATGGCCTGGACTGTCAGATGTCTTTGTGTGTTTAAAAGCCAGGGACACCCCCCCCCCACTTGCACTCTCACTCTCACTCCCACCCCCTCGAAGCGGTCTCTCAGTGCAGACCCCAGTTTGATTGCGCAATGTTCTGCATTGCGAGAGCTGTGTAATGAAGGTGTGTGAATCCAGGGCTATTAATCTCCATGAACGGTGTGTAATTAATCTCGGCATCCCGCTGCCTCCATCTCCTGGTCTCTGCGGGCCACGGGATGACGCTGCTGTTTGCTGTTTGAAATCAATAGACTTTTTGGTTTGCCTTTTGATCAATAAGGTCTTCTGATTTATGAATATTGTATTTTAAATGAATGGCCACTGTAGGGAATACTGTGGGGGTTCCTGCAAATTCTTCGCCTGTTTTGAGTAGTTACTGCACTGAAAACACAAGGCTCAGTCTGAGTGATCTAATTGTAAAGACTACGATTCCTGCTCTCCTAATCCAGACGTCTCCCACTATAGATGACCTGATCCGAGAACTCAGGTGATTGTCCTGGACCCAGCCCTGGTCATCGGCACTACCTTGAAATGTGTTAGCAATCAAGACCATGCGAAACCCTCTCCATACAGTAGACGCACTAACGAAGACCTTGCATCCAGGATCTCCAACTGACAATCAATAACCAAACCAGGCACTGGAATAACCCTGCCCGAGAAGACATCTTCTTTTCACTCTGCAGTCCTCTCTGTCTCTCTCTCTCTCTGCTTTTGGCATGCTGACGCCACCTCACTGTACATGGTCCGTTAGCTCCTTCAGTCTCGTAATTTATGTCACAGAAACCCTAGATGAAATTATTTTCCTGTAACTCACTGAAGCCCATCTATCTATCTATCTATCTATCTGCATGTGCATATGCTGAATGGTGAATGCTGTATGGCTTTCTCTTGAATATTATGTATCATATAGAACAACCCTAACATATACTTTAAGACTTCATACTGTATCTGACATTATGTAAATCTCCTTTCCAGTTCTGAGTCCTGTCAAGTAAGCCTGCTTCTTTACCATTTCTTCAGCCTGTCAGAATAAAACAGGCTACTCTGCATACCTAGAAAATGCAGCAAATAAAAAAACAGGGCAACTAGCCCGGATTGTAAAGTGGGTTAGCTGAATGCACTGGAAGCAGCTTTACGGCAAATGTATATTTAAAGGAGTCAGGCGAGGGGCCAGGGAACCAGCTCTTGCATGGTTTGGAGCAGTCGTGTTGCTAGGGGTGGAGTCAGGCCAAAGTGAAAGTTTAGGATTTAAGTCAGTGGCAAAGCAGCTAGACTACAAAGGCAAAGCATTATTGGTTCTGTACTGAGGGGCTACAATATTGCTGCTGCTTTTAATGCTATTTCCTAATGCCTATATGATTTAGCTACTTCTCCTTTCAAGGAGCCAGGGAGGGGCTGTAAAATTTGTATTTTTGATATTTTTATTTCATTTTACCATATGTGAATGGAGGCAAACTTTTCACTGCAGTGCACAGAGCCCTGTGGTGCACTTTTAATGTAATTTTCAACAGCAGAGACAGCTAACAGCTACTGCTTGTGTTGGCCTGCCCCAGTCACCGCCTGTCTGAGCGAGGTGCTGCTGCTGCTGAGCGCGAGTGTTTATCCAGGCAGGCTCCGCAAAGATGGGATTAACATAATGTGCGTTTAACAATGGAATTCTTGCTGCGGCTCCAAAACTGCAGCCCTTCTGATGACGAATCCAGTGTGTGGAGGGGTGGGGCGAGTCCTCTCCCCTGTGTTTGTGTGTGGAGGGGTGGGGCGAGTCCTCTCCCCTGTGTTTGTGTGTGGAGGGGTGGGGCGAGTCCTCTCCCCTGTGTTTGTGTGTGGAGGGCTTGAGGAGTTTATGCAACTCTGGTAAAACAGAGCACGCTCTATCACCGCATCACACTCAAGTCCCACTAATATTTTGTCAGATCACCCTGCTGTTTTCCACACAGTGTGCTGTAGGGGAGCAGACATCACTCGGGGCTGTGTTTGCATGTGTCTGCATTTCCAGTGTGTGTGTTTTTCAATTCCCGTCAATCTACTGTCTTCTTCCTATTGATTTCAGTTTTGGAATCAATACTCTAATTGCAAGGCTTCCTAAATAATTCAGTTGACAAAGCCTGCACAGATTTTTCAATATTTAATTAAAATCCTTTTCCCGAAACTATCCTGGCAGCGGAGTTTTGCAGGGAATATAAAAGTCCTTCATTTAGATTTATATTACAGTATTTTATATTCTTTTTGAGGTGCAACACATCCTTTTGAAATCGTGCCTGGTGGCGTAGTCATTAATCACATCAATTTTTATCACTTGTGCCACATATTACATTTATAAAGGCAATAAAGGAGCATGAATATTGCAACACAGCATATACTGCACGCACCCACGTGTATGTATGTGTGCATATATGAATAAATGAGCATGCGTGTGCATATCTGTAGGGCACAGTTTACTACATACAATAAATATGTAAATTCGCAGACCCTGGACAGTGTGCCGAGTAAACGATTTTGGCTTGAATCGGACAGCTCTGTCAGGAGAGAGCAAGGCTGCTGTGGTGAGCACGCTGTGCTGTGTGACCTTACTCCTGTCAGTGGACGGTGCGCTCGGCAGAGCAGCCGGGTCCAGGGCGTCTCTCTGAGAGCCTCGTTTGATCTCCTAATGGGGTGCACACGTTTCTAATCATAACGCTTTAAAGACTCCTTTCCACGGCTTGTTAGTATTCAGCCAGCTCAGCCTCTCGAGTGATCGATCGGCCTCCCGATCCTTTCTTCTCTTATTTAGTCTCTGAGTTTGACAACTCAGTCTGTTAAAGCCACGGTAACTTTATTCCTTTAAAAAAACAGCTGCAACGTGGAGACATGCTGAGAACCCCTTTGATCTATTACAGGTTGTTATAGGCTTCTTGGTAGTAAAGCCTTTTTACCAAGGTGGCCTCGACACAAGTAGAAAAAACATGAAAAAAGCTAATCACAAGCTTCGTTTAATATTATTGAACAAAAATGTGTGTAGTTTTCGAAATGTTGCTTTTAAATTGAAAGCACTAACTAACCAACACATGATTTTCTTCGACGTTATTAATATTGAATTCACATGGCAGGATCCCAGTTAACGAAGCAGCCTTTCATCTCGGCTCACAGTTCTGCGCAGTCTCTGTTCAGGACAGGACCGAGGTTCGCTCGCAGAGCTGTGAGGGGAGGCTCATGCAGGGCGCCGGCCTGTCTGTGTCGCCAGTGCCACTGTTGCTCCCCTTTCACCAGCAACACAACTCCCAGTGAGCCCAATTCCGAACTCTATCCCTGTTTGTTTAAGTTGACGATGTCTGCAGCTGTGCTTTGGCACTGTGGGTTTGCCCGGCCATCTGTCTGATTGCAAGCTGCACTCTATTTCAGGACTCCTGGACTGTTGAGGGCCGTGCTCCTGGTGAATCGGTTTCCTGCCACCTGACACAGCAGAGTACAAAGAGGCTATAAAGAGTGTTTCTCTCACTCACCCGCCAGCACCCCTGCCATGTACAGGAGGCTGATACGGAGGATGCCGTGAACCATCTCAAGAGGCACTCCGATCATCAGCTGCAGGAGGGCGTTGAACCCCAGTTGCTCCAGCCTGTGGGGCAACAGAGGGGTGGTTGACAAGAAGTGCAGGGGAACAGGGGGAACCTAAATCTGCCATTAGAAGCTTTCAAAATACTCCGCCCCCCCCCCACCCAAAACCACTGAGCTACTCAAACACACTGCCTTCCACTCTGCAGCCCAGCACTCTAACCACTGAGCTACTCAAACACACTGCCTTCCACACTGCAGCCCAGCACTGTAACCACTGAGCTACTCAAACACACTGCCTTCCACGCTGCAGCCCAGCACACTAACCACTGAGCAACTCAAACACACTGCCTTCCACGCTGCAGCCCAGCACACTAACCACTGAGCAACTCAAACACACTGCCTTCCACACTGCAGCCCAGCACTCTAACCACTGAGCTACTCAAACACACTGCAGCCCAGCACTGTAACCACTGAGCTACTCAAACACACTGCCTTCCACACTGCAGCCCAGCACTCTCACCACTGAGCTACTCAAACACACTGCCTTCCACTCTGCAGCCCAGCACTCTAACCACTGAGCTACTCAAACACACTGCCTTCCACACTGCAGCCCAGCACTGTAACCACTGAGCTACTCAAACACACTGCCTTCCACGCTGCAGCCCAGCACTCTAACCACTGAGCTACTCAAACACACTGCCTTCCACGCTGCAGCCCAGCACTCTAACCACTGAGCTACTCAAACACACTGCCTTCCACACTGCAGCCCAGCACTCTAACCACTGAGCTACTCAAACACACTGCCTTCCACGCTGCAGCCCAGCACTGTAACCACTGAGCTACTCAAACACACTGCCTTCCACACTGCAGCCCAGCACTCTAACCACTGAGCTACTCAAACACACTGCCTTCCACACTGCAGCCCAGCACACTAACCACTGAGCTACTCAAACACACTGCCTTCCACACTGCAGCCCAGCACTGTAACCACTGAGCTACTCAAACACACTGCCTTCCACACTGCAGCCCAGCACTGTAACCACTGAGCTACTCAAACACACTGCCTTCCACACTGCAGCCCAGCACTCTAACCACTGAGCTACTCAAACACACTGCCTTCCACACTGCAGCCCAGCACTCTAACCACTGAGCTACTCAACCACTGAGCTACTCAAACACACTGCCTTCCACACTGCAGCCCAGCACTCTAACCACTGAGCTACTCAAACACACTGCCTTCCACACTGCAGCCCAGCACACTAACCACTGAGCTACTCAAACACACTGCCTTCCACACTGCAGCCCAGCACTCTAACCACTGAGCTACTCAAACACACTGCCTTCCACGCTGCAGCCCAGCACTGTAACCACTGAGCTACTCAAACACACTGCCTTCCACACTGCAGCCCAGCACTCTAACCACTGAGCTACTCAAACACACTGCCTTCCACACTGCAGCCCAGCACTCTAACCACTGAGCTACTCAAACACACTGCCTTCCACACTGCAGCCCAGCACTCTAACCACTGAGCTACTCAAACACACTGCCTTCCACGCTGCAGCCCAGCACTCTAACCACTGAGCAACTCAAACACACTGCCTTCCATGCTGCAGCCCAGCACTGTAACCACTGAGCTACTCAAACACACTACCTTCCATGCTGCAGCCCAGCACTCTAACCACTGAGCTACTCAAACACACTGCCTTCCACGCTGCAGCCCCACTTACTGATGTCCTTTCAGTTCTTACCCGACATGCATGAACATGTATGTGAAGAACCTCCAGACCTGCGCCCGGTGCCCTGGGTGATACACCAGGGGGCTCTTCATGAAGTCCAGCTGGTAGGTTTGCAGGACCCACTTATTTAGCATTGCACCATAGCAGAGGAATACAATAATCTGCAGGCAGAAGTAGAACACAGGGGTTACTGCAAGACTCAGGGTACCAGCGATTCCCTGACTCCTCAACACAGAGACAGGTGCTGTGGTCAGGAGCCATTGTGTGCTATTTGTGTTCTGCCTTATAATGTGAATACAAGTGCTCATGTACCGTACCACCATATAGCTAGTTCTGCAGTATAAAGGGCCATCTTATAACGAGGGAGCACTGTAATATACTGAACACTCCTGAATTCTGCCTTTCACTTCTGTTTCATGAGAATGCCTGATTGATTCCCATATATATATATATATATATGTTGTGCTTGCACTAGTCACATTAGGGCCCCAGTCTCAGTCAGAAGGCTGGATGTTGCTGTCGCTGTACCTGTATGACCGTGATGATCGCCATGAAGATGGGGGGCGGGCAGAATCGGTTCTGGTGGAAGTACCAGCGGCGGTCCGTCTCGCACGGCAGGATCTCGTACGCCACGTAGCGCACAAAGCGCTTGTAGAGCCCCAGCCCCGTCTCGTCCAATAGGATCTCCCTCTGCAGCGAGCGCCGCCCGTTGGCGATCGCCCGGCGGAAACTGCTGGAGCGTTTACTGCTCATCTGGAGAGAAAACGCAGAGCACAGACAGACTGTGAACCGGGAGCGGATGCTGGCACCTCTTCTGCTTTGCCATTGTAGACATGTACTGCTGTCTAGTTCACAATGTATTTCAGGGATATCTTTTATAATAATACAGTACAGCTGAGCCACCTTGAGGTGCTGTCCAGATGATTTCAGGTAGCACATGCTATAGATAACTGCAGCGTTGCAGGTGTAACACTAAATGAAACTGGGGTACTGGTCTAGGAAGCGCTGACTGGAGTTGAAAGCATAGGAAGACCAGCGACTCACTGTAAACTGTATTCAGCTCCAAAGGCTGGAGGCAGCAGCGGCTAGATCTCCCTGGGGATTGGGAAGAAACCTTTGGAAAATCAATCTCGGAATGATCTATGTAGCCACGTGCAGCTAGGGACGGGGGAGGGGGCACAGACATCTGCAGCCATTAATACTCAAGTACTGCTATCTGTGCTGCAGTGCCCCTGCTGTTATGGGTTTTTTTAAATTAATTTTCCATTGATGTTATCTGTTCTGAGGTTCCATTTCATTGTGTAGGACGAGATTTCAGAGTCATCATGTACATTGGCACCTGCATTTCTAAGGAAGATGACACTGTTTCTGCTGCTGTCCAAAATGACAACACGACATTGCAGTAACTATCATGCTTCAGTGAAGCAGTGTGAAACCTTACACAAAAAGACTGCAGCAAAGCAACTGGTGTTACCTGGATGTCTGCAGTATTTACAGGTAAAAGCTACTGTAAATGCACGCAAAACAATGGAAAGAACAGATGTGCGAGGGTTACACTACTAGTGACAGCGTGCAGGTAAAGTTTCTTTAAAACTTTAATGACAGTGGCATCATTTAGCAAAAACACCATGAAAGCACCACTGCATTCATTTCAATTACAGAATCAAAATCTGCGGTAACCAAACACCGTGCATTTTGTAGAGATTCAGGTTCCTCAAGGTTTTACCTTATCAGCAATTATAAAGCAAACTTAAATATCAAACATCTGTGTCTCACAGGTTTGGCATTAGTGGTTCAACACTTTTGTTAGACACAACTGACACCTGCTAATGGCTATGCAATGCGAGTGTTCCTTCCCTTTGAAGTCCGGAGATGAAAGCAGCACCAGACAGTTCAGCGTGTCTGTCCTGGGATGTGAACAGCATACAGTATTCTGCACAGGGCTTGCCAGGGCTGTGACTCGAATAGGAGTCACAGCTGTACACGGACAGCTCATAAACCCGTATTGTAAATATGTGTATGAATATCGACAATGTAGAGGTGGATTACACCCAAATGCAATCAGTAAAGTCTATAGGAAACCAGGATACTTTATAGGAGGATACTGTATAGTGGGTTAAAATTCAAGTTGTCATTTTCATTGTGTGACAGACAGACAGGAGGACAAGATCAATCAATCACCAATCAAATCAAATTTCTATAGAACCTTTAATGCCAAAGACATCCACCCTAAAGTACTTTTGACAAAAGAATAAAAAGATTTTTAAAAAGTGATCCGTGCATCAGGGTCTGCAGTTTGGTATTTTGAAGCTCGCTGAGGTTCAGTCTTAAAATCAAACAACGCAATCCAGTTAAGCTACCGGTACTCAGTTGTTGTAACGAAAAAGAAGCTTTGTGAATTTGCCCCCTTTGATTATCCGGACAAATGAGTATTCTACATGTGAACCAGATCTCAATGAAATACTGTGCAAGCCACAGGAACAAATCAAATAGAGATTCTTTTATTATTTTTTTTATTTTTTTTAAAGTAAATTCATCGCTTCAGAAAAGATTCATGCAAACACGTGCATATTTAACCCAAGCTGAACGATTCTACATGCTGTTATTATACAGGTCTGAAAGTGTCAATAACAAAATTGAACGTCCTTTTATCTAGTTCGTGTTTTTCTATACTTTGGGACAAAATGCATCAAACAACAGTGGATATGCAGAGCCGTCAGAATAAGAATAACCTTCACGTCACTGCTGTTATTGGGAAAGGCAAAAAAGAAGAGTTATCCTTTTCCAGTCTGTATTGTTATACAGTATATTCTATCCTGCTTGTCTGTACTCGCCACGGTTACTAGTGTACTGTTAAATTTATTCCAGTTGTCTTTGCCGCCTGATCTCTTTACTTACAAATAACAGCAATTATGTCTTGTGCTCCCAGCAAGCTACCCGCCCAGATGCCAGAAGAAGCTATTGTTTGAGCACAGCTCTTTTTATGCACTCTCGTACTGATGTGTGTTTGTTGAGCAACGTTTTTTTTCCATACATTTCTTGCGCGTGTGTCGTATCACTGTTATTAAAGTTGCAGAGCTAATTTTTAATGGCTGTTCACTTTCGAGTGGGGAAAACTGAAAAAGCATGAGGGTGGCTCACCATGCACCAGCGCCCCCTGTGGTCTGGCCGGGCACCTGCGGGCTTGCCTGTAAGCTGCCCAGAGCTGCGTTGTCCTCCGACGCTGTAGCTCTGGGCTGGCTGCATGGTGAGCCTGCAGTGTGTAAAGAAGCGGGAGGCAGACGGAACCCGCTTCGGAGGACAGCGTGTGTTCCTCTTCTCTTGTCCCGAGTCAGGGCAGAGGTGGTAGCAGTGAGCTGAGCCTAAAAATAATGAGTCCTTTCTGGAAACGGTCCAAAGATCTGAATTATTGGAAGTTCAGGAGTCAAGGTCTACAGGGAACGTGTGTAACAGAATAACCCGTCCATAGAGACCCAGAGTCATAGTCAATCACCTGTAAATAAATGAACAGCGCTTTGGGAAGGGGTCTGGAGTGTTATATAGTCTCCAAGTGCCTTGCATAAGCACTGTGTGCAGAGCTCGATTAGAAGGACGGATTGCTAAATTAGAGCCCCATCAGTTGACACACACCTCGGCTGTCTCCTCTCCAGCAGTTTCATTATCGATTCGGGAGAGCTGCCAGTCCAGCCACCTTCCCAGTGAACGAGGCTGTCAGTCAGATTCCTTCCCCCTCCAATCACTGCCCCCCCGCCCCTCAAACATGCAGCTGTACTTTCATCTTCATTTCTCTATGTCAAAGTAAAACATGACGAACAAGCGTAGGCAGACTAATGGCTCTAACACACACACATACTGTTGAAAAGTTTTCCCTGAGGACTCAGATTTCTTCAGATTTACTATAACTGTAACTGAAGGTAAGCTGCCCTTCGCAGAACACATGCAGTGACTAAATCCTTCTACAATGCCACTCATCCCAGCTCAAGTAGTGGAATTGTTTCAGAGAAGTAACAGCTCAGTGGATCAGCTCTTATGCTGTCAGTCACCCACGTGTCGTGAAAAGAGAGGGCAGATTATTACAGCAGTAAAATCTTAATTGCATTTTTACAGTTTCATTGCGTGTAACCCAACGTGTAAAAGAGCGTCTCTGCACCACGCCTCGCAAAACCGCAACCCAGTGAATTCCAGAAGCGGTTCCTTGTCTTGTGTGTCGAGTGATTAAACATGCATTGCCTCAATCTTCAGCCTACTCAGATCACTGTGATGTTTCGCACTGAACGACACAGGAAAGGCGTGGCGTATTGTAGTTATGTGTTACACAGAGTGCCCCCCCCCCCCACAGGTCAGTTCCTGTCTCACCAGCTCGAGGAGCTCTTGGTAGCACACCTGGCCCTCCTCGTTGCTCTGCACCAGCGCGAACAGCATCTCCAGTTTGGACGGGTCCAGCTGCAGCTCATGGTGCTCCAGCAGGCTGCTGATGTTCTCCACTGCGATGAATCCGGTGTTCTCTGGGTCGAGCTGCAATGACAGCACAATAGAAAAGCGTGTTCAAGCCTTGAGGCTGTTGCAACACGAACTCGCCACACACCGGCCCACATGGGCACGGTGAAGGCGGCGCGAGCCAAAATGACTGTCTGCTTGACTTTCGAGTCGAAATCCTGACTGAACTTTGGATGAAGACCTTGAGCCCCCAAAATAAATCTACTCGAAAAAGCCGCCCGATTCTAACGTCCGCTGTGTGCACAAGAGAAGACAGGGTCATCAACTTGTTATCAATCATCTCTGAGGTGAAATGAAAGCTGCTCTATGGTACGTACTGGTCTCATTTAGGACCCTCTAGATCCGTCGCTTAGACTCCACTTCACAGATGCAGCCTAACACTGTGTGTCAAACATAAAAGATGTACAGAATGTATAAAATGAAAATTCCTGTCTGATCCACTTACAGGGTTTTCATGCTGGTTTATATATATTTAACATGTTTTGTTTTTCTGCTGTATTATTGTAAAATAAGAAAATACTGCTGTTAGCAGCAGCCTTTGATGCCAGATATGATAGATAGGAATACATACAGAGATCCTGCAAATCCAAAACAGGAAACAAGAAGAAAGATCTAAGAGCCAGCAAATTCAATAGACAGCGCTCCGTGACAATTTAAGTTCAGAGTTTAGTTTCTGGCTAATGCAACACAGTAAAGAGAACTCTGCACTGGGCAACACAAAATCAGCCAATCACAGGTACAGATTTGTCAGAATTTCAGTACATCTTATCCTGTTGTCATTCTGTGCATGGTTTAAAAAAAAAAAAAAAAAAACAATATTGGACTTAATGTCAGTTCTTGAGTTTTGGGTTCGTTCGTTATGTGTAGTGTGTCTCTTATTTCATGGGTGTTCCAAAGCGTATTTGTTTATTCATATTTCAATGGCCATCTTGTAGCACTGATGTCATGGCTTCATCCAAGCAATGAATTCAGAGCTCCCCCACAGAATCAGCAAAACAAATGACTTATTTAAATCTGTCACCATGAGGAAAAGGTTAATGCCGCCTGGGTTCATTTATATACTCGGTATCATCCTGTGTTTTTGTCTCTCTCAACTCATTGATTATTTTTTCCATTACCCTCTCAGAACCACAGCGTATGCTCTCTGCAGCAGACCAGCTTGAGCAGCCAGACCGCACAAGATCACATCTCCGACACGGTAAGACACGCAACGTGTTCATTCATATTTATGCAATGTTAGAATCTGGTACCTCTGGATTAAGATTACAGGAAGCGTGTACTAATGGGCATTGCTTGCTTTAAAAGAGACTGTGCATGCACACTGCTGCAGTGTGCCAAACACTTAACAGGTGCAGGAAAATGGACAAGGTCACCAGCACTGCTCTAGGGTGATGAACCATAATCCTGTGTTCTGATGGCATGGCAGGGGTTAACAGTTAGAAACTGTACTGGAACTAATATTGTAATAATATGATGAGAACATGACATTGACAAGCTGCATCTGCTGTCATGGAAACAAACTGCTCATGTTAATGCCTCACATATTTATAGGAGCAGGTGTGTGTGTGTGTGTGTGTGTGTGCACATATGTGTTTGTGTATGAGCGTGTGAGTGTGTGTGTGAGAATGAGTGTGCGTGCGAGTGTGTGTGCTTGTAAGTGTACTCGTGCGAGTGATTGTGTGTGTGTGTGTGTATGTGAGCGTGTGAGTGTGTGTGCGTGCGCGTGTCTGTGTGTGAATGAGTGTGTGTGTGTGCGTGCGAGTGATTGCGTGTGCGTGTGAGTGTGTGTGCGAGCGAGCGAGTGCATGTGTGTGTGTGAGTGTGTGGGTGTGTGTGAGCGTGTGTGTGTGTGCGAGCGAGCGAGTGCATGAGTGTGTGTGTGTGTGTGTGTGAGTGGGTGTGTGTGTGTGGGTTGTGTGTGTGTGTGTGTGTGTCTGTGTGTGTGTGTGATGTGTGTGCGTGTGAGTGTGTGTGTGTGTGCGAGCGAGTGCGTGCGTGTGTGGGTGTGTGCGTAGTGGGAATCATTGCTGCTTGAGTTCTGGGCTCTGCTCATTCCTCTCACAGCCAGACATTTCATTAACCCCGGCTCCTACCTTAAGAGCCAATAAATAAAATGGACAGCGTGTGCTGCTCAGAATTGCGTGGGACTCAGGTTGCCTAGTGGTTGAATCAACTGCCATTAACTGAAATGTACTGTCCCACGAAGAGTGCTTCTCCTATTGTCATTGCACAGAAGTAGGAGGCTTTCTACATAAAAACTCATAATGATGATGAAGTGGTTCCAATAGAGCCTCCAGGCATGAACACCTCCACCAGTACTTATATACATATATTGCATTAGACAGTATTGTGAAGTCATTGTGAGCGAGCGGTTTGAGATGGACGGGACTTGCTCTTGCAATCCATTAACACATAAATGACATCTTATGACATTAATAAAAAGTAAAACAATTTAAAATCAAAGCAGTTTTTAAATACACAGTGCACAGGAAAGCACTGGGAAACAGCACACTCGCCATCAAATACACGATTTATTGTTTTTTGGGGTTTTTTTTAGAGCCGTCTAGCCGACCTGTGAGAGTATTTTTACCTCGACTGTTCGACTTTGTTAAATTAGTAGTCTACCGCTGTTAGAGGTGTTGACCGCTGTGTGAAAGAAGAGCACCATGGGGCTGGGGCTCCTTCCTATTGCAGTAAGATATTACTGTCAAACAGCTACAGTGTGCAAACACCTTCCTGTACTCCTAACAAGAGCTGTCAGCTGTGCAATAGCAGTCCTCTGCAAAGCAAAACCTGCTGCACCACCAGCTGAGAAAAAAACAGATCTAACCACATTACGATACCAGAGTTGCTTCTGATTTGGTTTTGTTGAATAGATTGTGTTATTGCACCCATGCATTTTCTTGATTTGACTTGTTGATTTCCCTGCTGACAGCAGACAGCCCCCACTGACAGTGCTGCCACTTCTCCTCCCACAGTGTTTCTCTATTTCCAACAGCCCAACCATGCCTCCCATGAACACATCCATTTCAGACAAACAGCTGGACATGTAGGCAGCCTTTAAATCCAGGAGAGATAACAGAGGGGGCGATTCAAGCGCTACTGTCCAGCACCCAAGCAACCCTGCACCCCACAATAACTGCACAGAATCTGTGATCATGCGCACTTAGAGAGATTGCCTATCAACCTGCTCTTCTATGGAATCTAGCAATGTAGGGTAGAAGGAGGGATGGAGGGGTCACTCAGGCTAAACCAGGGAACCCACAGCTATCCCAGACAGGCTGCTGAGAAAGAAAGGACGTCCCTTAACAGCAGCAGAGCCTGCAGGATGCACTCTCTGACCAGCACAGCAGGGAGAGCCAGGGGTCTCTCAAAGTCCTAGTTCTCTCATCAACTTCTCAGTCACAGTCCGGCATCCCCAAAGTTGAATCCCCCTTACCCTGGCAGCCCCTCCCTGGACCTGACTGGAGAGAGAGCCGAGGAGAAGCAGGAGCCTTCCCAGCAGTAACCATAGAAACAGAGTCAGCCCTTACCTGCTCTTGTATGAGCTGAAACAGGGAACTTCTATCCATATACCACCCAGGAATTTAGATGAACCGCGACAAGGGCAGAGGGGAGGGGGTCTCGAGATTGAGATGGGGCAGCTTCTTGGAAAGGTCTTGGACAAGAAGCAGTCGACCCTGGGTTCAAACAGGCAGGCAGGCAGGCGGCGTGAGGCAGCCCCTCTCTCGTAGCCCTAAACCAGAGGCAGCACAAGCCGTGTTATCAGCATCAGCAGCAGCGGCTACAGTGTTGCTCACACTTCCCTCTGCCCTCCACACAGAGCTGTGTGCAGAATGCCAATGAAGCAGGGGTGGGAGGGGGAGCCTCTCAGCCAATCCCAGCACAGAGGGGCTGGGCCTGTTTGTATGCTGTAAAGAATGTGTGTGGCACAAGGGAAGCAGACACACTGCGGCTGGCTGGCCGGCGCCCTCTGGAGTACGATGACAGTTCTGTTTGTTTTTTTTTTCTGCTGTTTGGTACAGAGCTCGGATCTCACAGAACAGAAAGTGAGGGGAATTGAGCATGATTCACAGGTTTGGCAAACCAAAGACTGGACTGTTATTTTACACAGTAATACAGAATGAGTACAGCACCATGTCAATTAAATGCATGGAAATTGCACGTTGGTACAACAGCAGTGCCAGTCCACTTCAATAGTCCTTTATGTGCTATTAAAATCAACTCTTAATCTCAATCAGTAATATTTAAAGAGCGCTTTTAATGCTGTGCAGTTTACCATGCTTTTGATAAGATATCACGGTTCTTACAATGCTTAACCACTTGATCTACCCTGCTTTAAACATATATGACCTCATTTTGATTATGACACAACTGAGATCCACATCGAGCAGCCATCCATCAACGATTCCTGCAATGCCCAGGAACGATCTGCTTAGCTTTTAACAGGGAAAAGGGAAAAAAATATATATATATATATATATATATATATATATATATATATATGTTAAAAGCTAAGCAGATCGTTCCTGGGCATTGCAGGAATCGTTGATGGATGGCTGCTCGATGTGGATCTCAGTTGTGTCATAACCAAAATGAGGTCATATATGTTTAAGATATATATATATCAAATATGTTTTATAAACAAGTACGTGTCTTTAGTTCTCATTGTCATTTATTAGGACCCTATATCAGGACTTCCCATTGCCTACGTAAATACTATCATTTTTGTGGAAGTGATAGGGTTTGGCGCTATTTCTTGTCGTAGACTACCTTCGGTTACAAATTAGGCTGGCCCGCTGTCCCCATGTGGGGTAAGCATGAAGTCAACCTTGAATCTTATTGGGAGCCAATGTAGTTTAAAAATATGTTCCTGAGATACTGTATGGGTTAAAACAGAATTCTGCACATATTGCAACTTGTTTATAACTCTCGTACAAACTGCAGATAAAAGCGCATTACAATAATCAAGCCTAGAAGGAATAAAAGCGTGAATCAGTTCTTGAAAGATAAAAGGGGACTTATCCATGCAATACTGCAGAGATGAAAGAAAGAAACCCTAGTGACATTTTTATTATGGGCTTCGGAGGTCAAAGAATAAAAAATAACACCCAAGTTACGTACTACAGTGGAAGCAGATACATTTATATTGTCAATATCCAAATTAAAATTACCTCCTCATTGAACAAGAGAACCGATTAAAATTGTTGCTGTTTTGTCACAGTTTAGTTTAAGAAAACTCTGTTGCATCCCAATGTTTATACGACGAAGGCAGCTGACTAGTACAGAAGTAGCTGCGCTTGTATCCGGTTTCGTGCTCACATATAATTGTGCATCATCAGCATAAAAATGATACCTGAGGCCAGAGTGTCTAATAATCTGGTCAAGTGGCAACATGTAAATACAAAAGAGTAAGGGGGCCCAGAACAGAGCCCTACGGGACACCCTGAGGAACCTGATTTAAAGTTTTTAAGAATTACAAAGTGCTGTCTGTCAGACAGTCTTAAACCAGTCAAGTAAGGCCAGGTCATTTTTCCATGCGTTCAATCAATATATTCTGAATAAAAAAATAAAAAAATAAAAAAAAATGGAAATTGGAAGACAGTAGAATATTTCATTCAATCAGGCAGTAGAACATCCCAATCAGGCATTACCTTTTTTATGATTCCTACTTCAAATTAAGCTCAGAGTTGCGTGCGTTTCATTTTCAACACAGACAAGGATCTATTTAGCAAGTGCGAGGGCAAAAGCACATTCTCTGAACGTAATAAAATCATTTAATGGTACAAGACCAGCAATAAAGTAATGAATTGCAAGGGAGGGAGCGAGGGAGCCGTTAAACTGCTGCTCCGAGTCCTCTCCAGCTTTTATTTATCCTGTTAATGCAATTGTTTACTTCCTTTCAGGAGATGCATCTTTGCCTTTTTTCATTCACTGCAAGCTAGTGACATACTGGTAGGAATAAATTGGATTTCACAGAATTCAGCGTGAAATAAAGTCCTGAAAAAACAAAACAAAAAAACTTAAAAACTGAGGGATTTCTGTTGGAATAAAACATACAAAGTCAGAAAAGCAGCTTCTCTGGTGTTTTGGTCGCATTTTACGATGCAGACCTCTTACAGTAACATGATTGAACCTGAAGACTGAATCCATTCATTTCGTGATCAAAACAAGTCTGGTTGTGTCGGATCTGTCCAAAGATAACTTTCTTTTTTTAACCTTATTTTCGAAGCATCAAATAAAATATTCTTCTAGTGAACTGCTCTGCTATCCACACCTCACATACTGCGTTCAGTAAAGGCCTGTTTATCTCCAAACTCTACTGCCCTCTGCTGTTGTTGATTGAAATGGAACTTGTCCAGTTTCCATGTGAAAGAGCCAGCGGATCAAACAGTACAGCAACAGTAAATAAAATAATTTCATATATGGAAGAATGCTTAAAACAACTGCTAAACCGAAAGATCTAAAACGTTGACTTAACTCTCAAACCCACAGCCTTGTAGACATGAAGAGCCTTCCAATCAGAAAAGTGTACAATCCCATCATGCTAGGCATAATGGAAAACGTCTCGACACTACATTTCCCCATGGACTGAACCTGGAAGACAATGCATCTTTTTCGGACTGGAACTCCACCTCAGAACTGTCTGCGTCGCAGTGTTCTTAGAACATGCATGTGCAAGACATTGTGCAACATTAAAACAGCATCGGTCTGCCTGGCTCTTTCTACCATGCTATCTGAAGAAGGTGGAAGCCGAAACATTGCAGCTAATTATTAGAATTGGAAGTTTTCAGCTGATTGATTACTTTTCTTCTTCGTGAAGTATTTCTAGCGATTGATGAACATCCTGATTCTCTTGGGCTAGAGGGCTGTGTTGTTTTTCAATTCTCTGTATCTCTCTCTCTCTGCCAGGCAGCACTTGTGCACAAAAGCCTTCTTGTTCCCCTCCCTTCAGCCCCTCGATGAGGTTACAGATGGGCCACAGTTCAGCCACACAGCTGCGTCAACAGCTGAAGAGTGCAGCTGCACAGAGGCTGCTTGACTGCCCTCTACTGGCTGAGGCAAGTCAGTCCTCTGGAGCAGTACTTTTCAGCTGTGGTGTCTGCCTGCCTGCCTGCCTACGATGTGTTCAAGTTAATGTTCTGGAACGTTTAAACAATGAAAAACACTGGTGCACATAACTCTGTGAGATTCAATTTCTAGTCTCTGAAACACTGAGCATTAAATTATTATTATTCATTTCAGGATAAAATGGTGGTGCATGTGCATGTGACATGTCCAGCTGGGTAAACAGTTGAGCAAATGCGTTAGGAATCTATATTTGCAAAATGGAAGTGAGATCAATTCTGTTCACAGACTGGGTTCATTTTTAACTCAACTTAAAATAAAGAAATAAAAATAAACCTGCTTTTTAATTTTAAACAGAGGATGACATCATGTGAGCCAAGCATGGCCTTGTCATGTAAACAGCACCATTGTTTCCCGAGGGG
>NC_054559.1:15610000-15688869 GCF_017654505.1 Polyodon spathula
ACAGGAAGGTCCGGATCTACGACCCCCGCAAGTCAGCCGAGCCGACCCAGGTACAGGAACCCAGGGCTTGTGGGGCCTGTCAGAGATCTGGGTTTAAGGATTGGTTATTGATCATCGAGCCATGATAATGCATCTATATGTATGTGTGGAAGGGGTGTGGGTAATTCACTGACAAGGAGACAGACAGGTGTATTTGGAAAACACCACACAGGTGCCCAGTTTTATTTTAAGCCGGCTCTTTTCCTTTCCCTGTAATTTTTCCCTCCGGTAGAGGGCACTGTTGACCGTGGGCTGCCTATCAACGATGATAGACAGCACCACGGAAATACCACAGCTGGTACACGACCTTCAAATGCACTCGCAGGTGCTCAAAGAAATAATAATGAAAACAGAAGGCGAAAAGAACAAGGGAAAATAAAACAGTAATAAAACTACAAATAAAAGGTGCTGCACTCGGCAGCGTTATCCCGGTCGCCGCTACCCGCACGACCCGGATCACCGTCCTACTCTCTCGGCTATCTCGCCTGCTCTTCCACAATACGCCGGGGTCTGCCCAAGGGTTCCCCGCTCTCTCTCTCTGTCTCGCTGATTCCCGGTCCTGAATCAAAGTGTCCGCACCCTTAGTGCGTCTAAGTGGGCAGACCTGAGGAAACAACAGAGCGTTATTTTATAGGACCGACAATCACCCAAGACCCGCCTCTCGGCCATTCAGAGAGGGGGAAAGTCCACACTCACACTTTCCCACCTCCCCGTGTCACTGCCATGACTCACAGGCGGTTGTTGGGCGACTGCCGCCCTCTTCCTGCAGCCCGTGAACACGCCAGCAGAGTCAGCACAGATCTCTCCCTGTTACATATCCTTCCCCTCAGAATGACACCACCGGTTCATTCGAAAATCTTACACCCCCATGCCTTCCCGAGAGAAAAAGTCTGCGTTTTGATGCAGCTTTCCTGCTCGGTGGACTACCCTGAAGGCATAGGGCTGCAAGGCCAAGTACCACCGCGTGATTCTGGCATTGCTATCTTTCATCCGGTGAAGCCATGCTAAGGGGGCATGATCTGTAACCAGGGTGAAGTGTCGCCCCAGGAGGTAGTACCGGAGTGACTCGACTGCCCATTTTACCGCGAGACACTCCTTCTCGATGGTGCTATAATTTTTCTCGCGGGGAAGGAGCTTCCTGCTGATATACAGGACTGGGTGCTCGCTTCCCCGAACCTCCTGCGACAACACTGCCCCGAGACCTGTCTCTGACGCATCCGTCTGCAGGGTGAACCTCTTACCAAAATCCGGGCTGCATAGTACTGGCTTACTACACAGCCTCCGCTTCAAGGCGAGAAAGGCCCTCTGGCACGACTCCGTCCACTGAACCGTATTTGGGGCAGCCTTCCGGGTGAGGTCTGTCAAGGGAGCAGCGAGCGTAGCGAAACTCGGGATGAACTTTCTATAATAGCCCGCTAGTCCCAAGAAAGAGCGCACCTGGGTTTTGGTTGTAGGAACCGGCCAGTCAGCCAAGGCTTTCACCTTAGCAACTAGCGGTCTGATCTGGCCGCCCCCTACTCGATACCCCAAATACTCCGACTCACTCTTCCCAATGGCACACTTCTTTGGGTTAGCAGTGAGCCCCGCCTCCCGCAAGGATTGCAGCACCGCCGCTACCTTACACAGATGACTCGGCCAATCCTCACTGTGGATAACCACGTCATCTATGTAAGCAGCGGCGTACTGCTGATGGGGCCGCAAGATGCGATCCATCATCCGCTGGAAAGTGGCGGGGGCTCCGTGCAACCCAAAGGGCATGGTCCTGAATTGGTACAACCCGAAGGGAGTCGAAAACGCCGTCCTCTCTCTAGATTCCGGAGTCAGGGGTATCTGCCAGTACCCCTTCGTTAAATCCAGTGTCGTCATAAAATGAGCCGTGCCTAGACGCTCCAGCAACTCATCTACTCGGGGCATCGGATAAGCGTCAAATTTCGATTTCTCATTGATTCGTCTGAAATCAATGCAAAATCGAGTTGACCCGTCTGGCTTATCGACTAAAACGATCGGACTGTTCCAGTCACTTTGGGACTCTTCTATTACCCCCAGTCTCAGCATTTCGTCAATTTCCGCTTTTATTACCTGTCTTTTACGCTCAGGTATACGGTACGGCCTCTGGCGAACTAGCACCCCCGGCTCAATATCAATGTGATGATGGGCTACTCGAGTCTGCCCCGGGACTGAAGAGAACACGTCAGGAAACTCTGCCACCAGACCGTGAGCCTGACATTTCTGCGTTGGTGTCAGATTCTCAGCAATCTGTACCGATCCTTTTCTTGCCAACACAGAAAGATCAGGTCCCAGGTCCGTGACGTCATCTGCATGCGCCACTAACAACGCCTCTGGTTGTAACCAAGGCTTTAAGAGATTGATATGGTAAATGTGTTTCTCTGTCCGTCGCTCCGGCTGGCAGATCTCATAGTCCACCTTCCCAACCTGGCGTGTAACCTCAAAGGGTCCTTGCCACTTAGCCAAGAGTTTCGACTCAGAACTGGGTAGTAAAAGAAGTACCTTATCCCCCGGCTGAAATGTGCGCAACCGGGCTCCTCGGTTATATTGTGTCTCCTGTCTGTGCTGTGCCTGCTGCAAATTGTCATGCGCCCATTTCCCAACAGACTCAAGACGTTTGCGCAGGTCCAACACATACCGGACTGTATTGGTCGAATTGTCCTGCTGCTCCTCCCACATCTCTCTGACCAGATCGAGCACGCCCCGGGGTCTCCGCCCATACAGCAGCTCGAATGGTGAAAACCCCGTAGAAGCCTGGGGAACCTCTCTGATCGCAAAGAGAAGGGGAGGAATCAGCTGGTCCCAGTAACGCACATCACTACGAATAAATCTGCGCAACATGTTCTTAAGGGTCTTATTAAAGCGTTCCACCAAACCGTCTGTCTGAGGATGAAACACAGAGGTCCTAATGGTCTTAATTCCCAAAAGCTTACATGTTCCGCGGATTAGTCGGGACATAAAATTGGTGCCTTGATCGGTTAGTATCTCTTTGGGAATCCCCACCCGGGAAAAAACCTTCACAAGCTCGTTGGCAACAGACTTAGCGGACATAGATCGGAGGGGAATTGCCTCTGGATAACGCGTAGCGTAATCCAGAATGACAAGTAGGTGGGTGTATCCTGCCGCACTCCTTTCTAGTGGCCCAACTATGTCCATCCCAATACGCTCAAACGGAGCTTCCACTAGGGGCAAAGGCACCAGAGGGGCTCGTGGAACGGCTCTAGGGCTGGCCTTCTGACATTCCCCACAACGCTCACAAAACCGCTTAACATCGCCATCCAGCCCCAGCCAGAAGAACCGTGACACAAGCCTTGCTTTAGTTTTATCCCTTCCCAAATGACCAGACAGGGGAATAGCGTGAGCCAGCTGCAACAAATCCTCCTTAAAGGGCTGAGGAATGAGCAACTGATGACGCACTTCACCGGTCTGGGGTAATTTATCAACACGGTACAGTAGGTCTCGATCAATTTCAAAGTGGGGGTACGTGGCGGCGCGTCTGGGCTCGACCACCCGACCATTAACCACCGCTGCTTGGTCAAAGAGCCTGCCCAGCACGTCGTCACGCCCTTGCTCGAGTCGGAAGTCACGGGAGCGAGCTAAGAAATCAGCTCCCATGGCTTCCAACTCGGGGTCAGGTCGGTCCCGAGCAGAGGCAGCCGAGCCAGACCCCTGCGCTGGCTCCGCGACCTCCCCCCCGGACTCTTCACCAACCGCCCCCACCTGAAACTTCTCCGACTCCCTCCATTGCCAGCCCTCATTCTTAGCGATCCGACGCTCCCGTTTAGTTTTACGGGGTTTAAATCTATGGCAAAACCATTCTGGATCGCGAAAGGGAAAAATCTCTCCAATTACTTCCTCTTTCTTAGCCAATAAAGAAGACGGGGCTGTCAGAGCAGCCAACCAATCTTTAAACTGCTCACAGTCCCGTCCCAGAACTACTGGTACCGGCAATCGAGGACATAATCCTACCTGCACCTGCGTCACCTGCTGGCCAATAGTCATACACACATTTATCTTGGGATAGGAGCGGACATCCCCATGAATACATTTAATATGCACCCGTCCCAATATACGTTTATGCCCCGGTGAGATTAGGCTCTCCTGTACCAGAGACTGACTACACCCTGAGTCCAGGAGAGCCTGGGTTTTTGTACCATCCACTGTCACAGGAATAACAAAACCCGTGTGCTGAAGCGACTGAGGTAATTGAACGTGCTTACCTGGTCGGCTGAGGTCACACTCCATCACGGGGCAGTCCCGGGAGAGGTGGCCCACCTCCCTGCACGTCCAACACCTCGGTGGGCTGGTTTCTCTCCCCGAAGTTTTGGAAAAGAGGGGGAAACACTGGAGCCATAAAAGGGGCTCGCCGATAAGGCGTCCGCGCGAGACCCCGGTCCGACACTGCAGCAGCCCGTGGGTATCCCCACCCTGCCCCAGTACCCGGGCCGGGAGCTCCCGCCGACACCCCCCGACCAAATCCTGGACTACCCCTTCCCCCCAGTCCCTTCGCCCTTTCCGGGGCCAGTTGAGGGGACGATCCAGCAGCCACACTCCTCCCGGGCAGTTTCGCAGGCGTTGGCTCCGCTGCCTGGTACTGCTCGGCCAGTTCGACCGCCCGGTCCAGCGTGTCCGGCGCCTGCCGCTGGACCCACAGCCGAGGTCCCGAGGCTAGACACTCCAGGAAGCGCTCCACCACGATCATTTCCACCACCCTGGCTTTGGTGTTTAGGTCAGGATTCAACCAACCCAGGGCGTAATCCTTCAGACGGTGGGCGATGGCTCGTGGGTGCTCCCCGGCCGCAAACTGCTCCTCCCGGAATTTCTTCCGGTAGCCCTCCGGTGTGGCCCCCACACGGTTTAGGATGGCTGCCTTCAGCCGAGGGTAATCCAACATGTGCTCCGGGGACAGCGTCCTCGCAGCTGCTTGAGCCTCCCCGGTGAGTTGGGGCAACACATAGCTAGCCCACTGGGCTTGGGGCCACCCGGCCGAGATCGCCATAGCCTCGAACACCTCCAAGTAGGCGTCCGGTCGATCCTCGGCCGTCATTTTGGTGGGTCTCTGGATGGAGTGGTCTGGAGCTGCGGGTCTAGCCGCCCCCTGTACTGCCGCGGTGAGCGTCTGGCGCAGGAGGTCCATCATTGCGGCAAACTGAGTCGCATCCATCGCTAGTCTGCTCCTTCTCTAGCTGCACTGCTTGGGGCAGTGCCAGTGAATCCCACTTCTGACACCACGTGTGGAAGGGGTGTGGGTAATTCACTGACAAGGAGACAGACAGGTGTATTTGGAAAACACCACACAGGTGCCCAGTTTTATTTTAAGCCGGCTCTTTTCCTTTCCCTGTAATTTTTCCCTCCGGTAGAGGGCACTGTTGACCGTGGGCTGCCTATCAACGATGATAGACAGCACCACGGAAATACCACAGCTGGTACACGACCTTCAAATGCACTCGCAGGTGCTCAAAGAAATAATAATGAAAACAGAAGGCGAAAAGAACAAGGGAAAATAAAACAGTAATAAAACTACAAATAAAAGGTGCTGCACTCGGCAGCGTTATCCCGGTCGCCGCTACCCGCACGACCCGGATCACCGTCCTACTCTCTCGGCTATCTCGCCTGCTCTTCCACAATACGCCGGGGTCTGCCCAAGGGTTCCCCGCTCTCTCTCTCTGTCTCGCTGATTCCCGGTCCTGAATCAAAGTGTCCGCACCCTTAGTGCGTCTAAGTGGGCAGACCTGAGGAAACAACAGAGCGTTACTTTATAGGACCGACAATCACCCAAGACCCGCCTCTCGGCCATTCAGAGAGGGGGAAAGTCCACACTCACACTTTCCCACCTCCCCGTGTCACTGCCATGACTCACAGGCGGTTGTTGGGCGACTGCCGCCCTCTTCCTGCAGCCCGTGAACACGCCAGCAGAGTCAGCACAGATCTCTCCCTGTTACAGTATGTTATAGAAGATCATCACAATAACTCTAATAACTGTGTTAACTAAAATGTTACAAGAGTAGAATACACGACTATTGTATAAGACGGCACTAAGCTTTGGGGTGTGTAATTCAAATTCTCTTTACAGTGTCTGTCCAGGTTCATATTGCATGTGTGTATGGTCTCTCTCTCTCTCTCCCCTCACTAGGAGGGTCCCGGTCCCAGTGGGGCTCGTGGCGCCCGGCTGGTGTGGGTCTGTGCGGGTAAATTCCTGCTGGTGTCTGGCTTTGACAGGTAGGGGTCAACCACTGCCTCCCTCACCCCTTAAACCGGACAGCCTGTTCTGTAGTTTAACCTGTGCTGTTCACCCTGCCTCTTACTGCATTCAACTCCCTGCCATGCCTGCTGTTACAGTGTTATTAAGGTGTTTTTAAGTGTTGTTACAGTGTAGTTACAGTGCTGTTACAGTGTTGTTACATTACTATTGCAGTGCTGTTACAGTGTTAAAGGTGTTGTTAAGTGTGGTTACAGTGTTATTACGGTGTTATTAAGTGTAGTTACAGTGCTGTTAGTGTTGTTACAGCGTTAGCTTTGCTCACTGAGAGCAGTAGGTTCCTGTGATATCGGCTGTTGCTGATCTCTCATCTCTCGTTGTTGCCTCACAGCCGCAGCGAGCGGCAGCTCTACCTGTACGCAGTGGGCTCGCTCTCCTCTGGACCCCTGGCCACCGTCAGCACGGACGTCTCCCCCTCCACTCTCATCCCCTTCTACGATGAAGACACCAGCACCGTCTTCCTCACCGGCAAGGTATGCGACAGGGTTTCCCTGGAAATCATCCTATTATCATGAATCTTATTGATGTTATACAGGCACGTGTGTGTGATTGATTTGTGGTGTTTCAGGGTGACACCAGAGTGTATGTCTACGAGATCACCCCGGAGTCACCCCACTTCCTGGAGTGCAGCAGCTTCAACTCCAGTGACCCTCACAAGGTACCCACAATGCACTCCTGTCAGCCCCTCGTCCACACAGAGCATTTCGGAGCAGGGTCTGGGGACCTGGTTTTAGACAAAAAGACTGCTTGGTTTTGTACCATGAAACTTGCCTAATAGCTGGGTTTCAATCTGTGAGTCTGGAAGAACCCCGTTCACCCCCAGACACTTTCTAACATGTTAACAGAGAGCCACACGATAAATAAGAGGTGTCCCAAATTTGTCGTAGCCACACACAAATATACATAGACACTCACAAAGATACGTCAAGAGACAGAGAGAGTGACACCCAGACATGCAACCAGACATTACAGATACAGCATGCTATAGCTAGGAGCTTCCTGAAGTGAGAATTGCATTGCATTAGTAAAGCATTCATTACAGATACAGCATGCTATAGCTAGGAGCTTCCTGAAGTGAGAATTGCATTGCATTAGTAAATCATTCATTACAGATACAGCATGCTATAGCTAGGAGCTTCCTGAAGTGAGAATTGCATTGCATTAGTAAAGCATTCATTACAGATACAGCATGCTATAGCTAGGAGCTTCCTGAAGTGAGAATTGCATTGCATTAGTAAAGCATTCATTACAGATACAGCATGCTATAGCTAGGAGCTTCCTGAAGTGAGAATTGCATTGCATTAGTAAAGCATTCATTACAGATACAGCATGCTATAGCTAGGAGCTTCCTGAAGTGAGAATTGCATTGCATTAGTAAATCATTCATTACAGATACAGCATGCTATAGCTAGGAGCTTCCTGAAGTGAGAATTGCATTGCATTAGTAAAGCATTCATTACAGATACAGCATGCTATAGCTAGGAGCTTCCTGAAGTGAGAATTGCATTGCATTAGTAAAGCATTCATTACAGATACAGCATGCTATAGCTAGGAGCTTCCTGAAGTGAGAATTGCATTGCATTAGTAAAGCATTCATTACAGATACAGCATGCTATAGCTAGGAGCTTCCTGAAGTGAGAATTGCATTGCATTAGTAAAGCATTCATTACAGATACAGCATGCTATAGCTAGGAGCTTCCTGAAGTGAGAATTGCATTGCATTAGTAAAGCATTCATTACAGATACAGCATGCTATAGCTAGGAGCTTCCTGAAGTGAGAATTGCATTGCATTAGTAAAGCATTCATTACAGATACAGCATGCTATAGCTAGGAGCTTCCCGAAGTGAGAAATGCATTGCATTAGTAAAGCATTCATTACAGATACAACATGCTATAGCTAGGAGCTTCCTGAAGTGAGAATTGCATTCATTACAGATACAGCATGCTATAGCTAGGAGCTTCCTGAAGTGAGAATTGCATTGCATTAGTAAAGCATTCATTACAGATACAGCATGCTATAGCTAGGAGCTTCCTGAAGTGAGAATTGCATTGCATTAGTAAATCATTCATTACAGATACAGCATGCTATAGCTAGGAGCTTCCTGAAGTGAGAATTGCATTGCATTAGTAAATCATTCATTACAGATACAGCATGCTATAGCTAGGAGCTTCCTGAAGTGAGAATTGCATTGCATTAGTAAAGCATTCATTACAGATACAGCATGCTATAGCTAGGAGCTTCCTGAAGTGAGAAATTGCATTGCATTAGTAAAGCATTCATTACAGATACAGCATGCTATAGCTAGGAGCTTCCTGAAGTGAGAATTGCATTGCATTAGTAAAGCATTCATTACAGATACAGCATGCTATAGCTAGGAGCTTCCTGAAGTGAGAATTGCATTGCATTAGTAAATCATTCATTACAGATACAGCATGCTATAGCTAGGAGCTTCCTGAAGTGAGAATTGCATTGCATTAGTAAAGCATTCATTACAGATACAGCATGCTATAGCTAGGAGCTTCCTGAAGTGAGAATTGCATTGCATTAGTAAATCATTCATTACAGATACAACATGCTATAGCTAGGAGCTTCCTGAAGTGAGAATTGCATTGCATTAGTAAATCATTCATTACAGATACAGCATGCTATAGCTAGGAGCTTCCTGAAGTGAGAATTGCATTGCATTAGTAAATCATTCATTACAGATACAGCATGCTATAGCTAGGAGCTTCCTGAAGTGAGAATTGCATTGCATTAGTAAAGCATTCATTACAGATACAGCATGCTATAGCTAGGAGCTTCCTGAAGTGAGAATTGCATTGCATTAGTAAAGCATTCATTACAGATACAGCATGCTATAGCTAGGAGCTTCCTGAAGTGAGAATTGCATTGCATTAGTAAAGCATTCATTACAGATACAGCATGCTATAGCTAGGAGCTTCCTGAAGTGAGAATTGCATTGCATTAGTAAAGCATTCATTACAGATACAACATGCTATAGCTAGGAGCTTCCTGAAGTGAGAATTGCATTGCATTAGTAAATCATTCATTACAGATACAGCATGCTATAGCTAGGAGCTTCCTGAAGTGAGAATTGCATTGCATTAGTAAAGCATTCATTACAGATACAGCATGCTATAGCTAGGAGCTTCCTGAAGTGAGAATTGCATTGCATTAGTAAATCATTCATTACAGATACAACATGCTATAGCTAGGAGCTTCCTGAAGTGAGAATTGCATTGCATTAGTAAAGCATTCATTACAGATACAGCATGCTATAGCTAGGAGCTTCCTGAAGTGAGAATTGCATTGCATTAGTAAAGCATTCATTACAGATACAGCATGCTATAGCTAGGAGCTTCCTGAAGTGAGAATTGCATTGCATTAGTAAAGCATTCATTACAGATACAACATGCTATAGCTAGGAGCTTCCTGAAGTGAGAATTGCATTGCATTAGTAAAGCATTCATTACAGATACAGCATGCTATAGCTAGGAGCTTCCTGAAGTGAGAATTGCATTGCATTAGTAAATCATTCATTACAGATACAACATGCTATAGCTAGGAGCTTCCTGAAGTGAGAATTGCATTGCATTAGTAAAGCATTCATTACAGATACAGCATGCTATAGCTAGGAGCTTCCTGAAGTGAGAATTGCATTGCATTAGTAAAGCATTCATTACAGATACAGCATGCTATAGCTAGGAGCTTCCTGAAGTGAGAATTGCATTGCATTAGTAAAGCATTCATTACAGATACAACATGCTATAGCTAGGAGCTTCCTGAAGTGAGAATTGCATTGCATTAGTAAAGCATTCATTACAGATACAACATGCTATAGCTAGGAGCTTCCCGAAGTGAGAAATGCATTGCATTTGTTCTGGCTTGTTAACTTCCAGCCCCCTCCTGCCTCTCTGACTGCTTCCTGTGTCTGCAGGCCTTCTCCTTCCTGCCCAAGTCAGAGTGTGATGTGCGGGAGGTAGAGTTCGCCAAGGCACTGCGGCTGAGCAAGACCTCCATCGAGCCCGTCGTCTTCCGAGCCCCGCGAGTGAGGGTACGAGAGCAGCACGCACAGCAACCCGGGACTGCTGTGCAACGCACAGGGCTGCATTCTCAAAGCTACTCCGGTTCACAAGGCAGCCAGTGAAGTTACCAAAGCAGAAAGAAATTACTGACACTTTTCATTCAGTCACCTGAATGAAGTTTTAAGTTGTTTCTTATTTGTTTTCGATGCTTAATTTGTGTTTTTTTTTCCATTCTGTAAAACAAAATTGTGTTTTAGTGACAATTTGGATTAAATAGCCAATCACAGCAAGCCATCGATTTTTTATCATAACTTAACAAGAAATATAATTTTACTGCAGCATACAAATGGTGCCTTTTGTTAAAGCAAATGTTACCTGGTGGAAGGTGACTGTATTTGGGATTGTAGACTTGTATAGAATAGGGTCTGCTGGGTGAAGCTAGGACATCAGCTGATGTCTTAATCAGTGTGGCACAGCATGCTGTAGTATAGAAAGTTAATAAAGACAAACCTTCCTATTGCCAGCAAGTCTTTACCGATATCGCAGCGTGTTCAAACAGTAAACCCTATCCCACATGCTGAAGGCTTGTGTTGTAAACGTGTGCTATGAGGACGGATTTCAGACGTCCCCGTCTCTCCCTGCAGAAGGAGTACTTCCAGGACGACCTGTTCCCCGAGACGGCAGTGTGGTGGGAGCCGGCTCTGTCCGCCTCAGCCTGGCTCTCCGGATCCAACGGGCAGCACCGCAAGATCAGCCTGCAGCCCAAAGGCATGACCCCCGGTACGACACGGAGAGAGAGACGGCGAGGCAGGGACCCGCACACTGTGTCCAGAGTCCCAGTGCTTGGGTGTAACCATGCAGTGGCTGTGTGGCCCTTAGAGAAGTTCACCACAATATATTTCTTACAGGTTTCCCGCATGCTTTTCCCATGGTTACTGTATACTGTGCATTTACCATAGGTTACCATGGTTTACCATACTTCTCTATCACACTGCTATGCTGTTACTATTGTATATAATGGCTGCACTGTGCTACAGCGTGTCAATATGTTCTTAGCTATAATAGTAGCTCTAAATCAATCATTTAACAGCCACAGTATAAGTTCAGACTTACAGGCTCTGTATTTGAGAATGCCTGTGTAAGTAGTGTTGTGTGTGTGTGTCTGTTTGTCTGTCTGTCAGTGAGCGAGGCCCCGAAGGAAGCTCCGGTCAGGAAGTACGCCCCGTCCTCTGTGTACCTGGAGGAGAAGAGTGATGAGCAGAAGAAAGAAGAGGTAACCCCGCCCCCTCCACGCAGCCCGTGATGTCACGGGCAGGGCTTCTGTTGTTTCTTGCACGTCTGTTTCCCCCGTCCTCTCTGTAAGTATGTCTTTCTGTAATGTCTGTATGTCTCGTGTCTCGTGTCTCTGTGTGTCTGTCTTCACAGCTTCCTCCGCAACTGTCCTTCTTGTACTGTATCTCAGTGTGTCTTTGTGATGACTGTCCCAGTCTGTCCCAGAGTCTCTCTGTCTCACTGTGTCCCTGCTCAGTCTGGTAGTAATATACATTGCATGCAAGGTGTCTCTGTACGTTCCTGCTCAGTCTGGTTGTATTATACATTACATGTACGGTGCCTCTCGGTGTCTCTGCAGCTGCTGAGTGCAATGGTGGCGAAGCTGGGGAACCGTGAGGATCCTTTGCCACAGGAGTCCTTCGAGGGCGTAGACGATGACGAATGGGTGAGGCCCGCCTCCACGCTGTCCGACTCACAGCACGCCTGCCAATCACAGCATGCTAACCCCACTCACTGCAGCAAGCTAGCCAATCACAGCACGCTAACCCCACTCACTGCAGCAAGCTAGCCAATCACAGCACGCTAACCCCACTCACTGCAGCAAGCTAGCCAATCACAGCACGCTAACCCCACTCACTGCAGCTGAGCACTGGGTCTGCCACATACATAGAGGATTGCCAGTCCTGCCAGAGCAGGTCACCTCTGAACCCTGACTGCCAGCTGTCGCACCCTCCCTTTACCCCGACCGCTCATCCTCAGCCAGAGCTCCTAGCGTTTGGGTCAGGGGTTCCGGGCTGGCTGCAGGAGGGGTTCGGTCCTGAAATCTGCTGAGGCTGCCTGGCTGATCCCTCTTTCTGTATCTGTTCCAGGACGACTAGAATGACGAGGTCCACGAGGAGCAGTCAGTGTGACCGTAGTGATTTGGGAATGCTATTCCATTGGTGGAAACCACCCAGTACCTCCTGAACCCCTCCCCCCACTGCCTGCCTGGAGTTTCAAACTGGAAGCCCTCCCTGTAGTGACTGGAAGGATCTCGGGCTCACGGGGGCAAGCCTGGCTTCTGCTTGACCAGCTGTCAGGCTCCTGCCATTGCCATTCATCTCATACTGCTGCCCCCTGGTGTCCCGAACCTGTCATTGCCATTCACCTCAGACTCCTGCCCCCTGGTGTCCTGGACCTGTCATTGCCATTCATTTCATACCTCACTGAGATCAACAGCATTCCATTTCAATTATTTTTTCTTTTTAGTTTGAAAATATAGATATAACTAACACATTTCTAAAGTAGAGTTTTACTGGCAATGTTGCCTTAAATAACAATAAAAACAGAAATGTAAATGAACTTTGTTTGGTGTGTGTTTGTATTATTATTTGCAACCATAGGCCGTTCAGATGGTTTGCAATCAATACAAAGAAAAGACTGATGAAACTTAGTGATTAATTTAAGAGCTTCTAGATGCTGACGACTCTTGCAAGTACTGTAAAAAAAAACTGCACAGTAAGCACGTATCATCTTATTATTAGCACTGAGAATGACAATAACAAGAGTGTAACAAGTCATTTATTCCAAATTCCTCAGCTACACGGTACGCCTGCGCAATTTTTCATATTTAAACACGCAGTCTCCAGAACGTATCAATAACCCATTGAACCGCAAGAGGGCGTGCTACGCCCCTTCGACACGTCATTCAAGCTTCGATTCGGAAAGGCTGTAATTTTGACCACCCTCCAGCAGAGGGCGAAAACTGAAAGTTAGTGTCTTGTAGGAGCTGCATTAAAAAAAAAAAAAAACTCTGTTGTTCCTTACTGCCCCTGACCCCGGGGTGACCTTGCCTGAGAGCGTACAACATGGTGAGTAAGGGGGGGCAGCCAAAGCTACATTATTGCAAAGAATAACCAAGGCTGTGTGTTTTTAAACTTTACATTCATTGCGGACTTTAGTTATTTAGATGGTAATTATGCTTCGACCGGAATGAATGCGTCGTTCCAAGTCTAGCTTTCCTAAAGACTCGTCTCTGCGCGGTCCTGTGTTGATGTCTCCGGCAGTGCAATTGGGCTCTCTGGAGAGGCGCAGTCTCTCTCCTCCTCGTAGTGTGAGCTGTGATCGTTTCTGCCTGTATGAATGCTGTCCCACCCTTTAACCCGCTCTCCTCCCCGCCCAGGCGAAGTACCTGGCTCAGATCGTGGTGATGGGGGCGCAGGTGATCGGAAGGGCGTTTGCCAAGGCGCTGAGGCAGGAATTCGCCGGTCAGTGAATCGGGGTCCAGCCGGCAAGACACTGGAGCCCTGGCGTGATAGCGTCACTGCAAATGCATGTCATGCTTCCGTTTTAAGGACAGCAGTAAAATGCTAAAAGCTTCTCGTTTTATAAAAAATGTTATTTATTATTTCGTCTTGTTAGTATCATTATTATTATTAAAGTCAGTGCTGTTTTAAAACCTATGGCGAAATACAAGTAAATGCATTTTATTTATTTATTTATTTGTAAACAGCGTTTAGCCTGAAAATACGATCTGTCAATGATAATATTTGTTAAACTGAGAGTCTGCCTGCGTGCATGTCTGTTCCTTTAGCATAGCCTCATGGTTCTCATAGTTCAGCTGTATTGAACGACTTCTGGTTTTAACCCTCCCCTCCCCTCCCCTCTTCAGCCAGTAGAGCTGCAGCCGATGCTCGAGGCCGGTCTGGTCAGCAGTCTGCAGCTGCTTCCAGCATCTCGGGCATGACTCTACAGGAGGCCCAGCAGGTCCTCAACATCTCCACGCTCTCCCCAGAGGAAATTCAGAAGGTGTGTTGGGCCACTGAGTACTGCAGGTCAAATGCAACCTCCCCTCCCACTCTCTGGAGAGGCAGATCCCTCCCCTCCCACTCTCTGGAGAGGCAGAGCCCTTGTCTTAGAGTTTTACTTCATGTCACACTTTTTGTTTCTGTATTCCAATGTAATGCCAGTTTTGTGTAGTCTTGCAGTGTTTCCAATGTTAGAACGACTCTTCCAAACAGCTCTACATTTTAGATTATTTAAATCCCATTCAGTCAGGATTTTTTTAATTAAATTATAATGAAACATAATGTGTATGCATTATACAATAGATACAGACCTAGGGAAAGTAAACCTGGTGCAGTTATGCACGCAGTCCAGTCCTAATTGATTTTTTTGTTTTGTTTTTTTCTTACAGAACTACGAGCACTTGTTTAAAGTTAATGACAAATTGGTTGGTGGGTCTTTCTATCTGCAGTCAAAGGTGAGCTCTGCTTTGTGCTCTTCTCATCATAATGTCCCTGAGGGAATGTCTGGATTCTCTGAAAGCAAGATCATCAGCTGTCAGAGTCTCATCCTCGGTGCTAAACGTCATTGTCATTCATAACTAAACAGTGCAGTTAAGAAGACACGAGAAGAAACATAACTTGGCTTTCTCTTAGTTTTCCCTGAGCTCGAGTGAGACGAGGTTGGCCTGCTGTAGTGGGGTCCTGATGGCTGTGTCTGTGTGATTGTCTCCCCAGGTGGTGCGTGCCAAGGAGCGGCTGGATGAGGAGCTGAAGATTGAGAAGCAGGACCAGAGCTCCCAGACACGGAGTAAAACACAGCAGCACCCCGAGACCTGAGCCCAGCCAGCAGCCCCCTCTCCCCTCCCCTGTAAATTATATCTCCAAAATAAAATCCCTTTTCAGTACGTAACTTTGTCTAGCTGTGCTGGTGTGGTTTGGGGTCTTTTATTACTGCAGGGATCCCGTTGCATAGCAGTTTTGATCCATTCCTGGTTTTCACAAGGAGTTTAATAAGATGCACCTGAGCTTGTTACCTGTACACACTGCGGCTAATCAAGCTGGTAGTAGTAAAACCTGGATTGGCTAAAATGACTATGCAATAGGAGTCTTTCTTTCCATCCAACAAGAAAACCGGGTATTCTGGTACAGCTGCTCAAAATGCTTTCTTCCTATTTTGAAGTTCACACAGCCTCTTCCTGTACCAAGCAGTCCTGTCCAGTCACACAGCCTCTTCCTGTACTAGGCAGACCTGTCCAGTCACACAGCCTCTTCCTGTACCAGGCAGACCTGTCCAGTCACACAGCCTCTTCCTGTACCAGGCAGACCTGTCCAGTCACACAGCCACGTCCTGTACCAGGCAGACCTGTCCAGTCACACAGCCTCTTCCTGTACCAGGCAGGCCCGTCCAGTCACACAGCCTCTTCCTGTACCAGGCAGGCCCGTCCAGTCACACAGCCTCTTCCTGTACCAGGCAGGCCAGTCCAGTCACACAGCCTCTTCCTGTACCAGGCAGGCCCGTCCAGTCACACAGCCTCTTCCTGTACCAGGCAGGCCAGTCCAGTCACACAGCCATGTTCTGTAGCCATGTCCAGGCATTATTTCCTGAGACCGCACAGTCTGATTTACAGAACCACTCCACCTTCCTTTCCTGGATCATCGAGCAACTTCAAAAAGCTGGTCACTTCCCTATCAGTCACTGTGTGTTTAACTGCATCACGTTCACTTCCCTATCAGTGTGTTTAACTGCATCACGTTCACTTCCCTATCAGTGTGTTTAACTGCATCACGTTCACTTCCCTATCAGTGTGTTTAACTGTATCACATTCACTTCTCTATCAGTCACTGTGTGTTTAACTGTATCACATTCACTTCTCTATCAGTCACTGTGTTTAACTGCATCACGTTTCACTTTCTATGCATCTATTTTAAAATGCAGCAGGTTTTTATTTTCAGTGTTTTGGTAGGGCAACGTCTCAGACTATATAGATTTCTAAAAATCTAATAAAAATAAACTCCATGTCTGAAGGGATATGGAATGCATGTGCGGGTCAGGGTGTCTCATGAAATCACATCTTTAGTTGGTCTGTGTTAGCTGTTGTAGTCATTACAAGGTGGTTTATATAGGCTGCCTTATATAGCCGGCACAGAAAAGACCACACAGTAGCTCCTGAGCATCAGTGGCTGAAGTTGCAGGTAAAGTCAGACACAGGGCAGTTTATCAAATGCAACTTTATTCAACTTTTTTTTTTTTTTGACATAGTTAACACCCTCTAAAACAGGAGCACACTGCTATGTTGTACCAATTAAGACTTTTACAACTAAAATTCTGCAACATGTGACTTCAGTATTGGAGCGTGTTTATAAATATATATATATATATATATATATATATATATATATATATATATATTATATATATATTATATATATATATATATATATATAATATATAATTTAAAATTTTAACTATAATATAAGGCACTTCGAACCATTAAAAATACTGATATTAAAAAATATCTTGATGTGCAAAAATAAACAGAAAAAAACCCAATCTGATAGTGGCCCTGTCGCAGGTCTTCGTCTAATATTAACCCTTTGTGCACTGCTATAGCATATTTACACTTCAATCCACGACATTCCTTTTCAATGCGCGCAATGTGGTGGGCTAGTTCACAGAGGTACTTGCCCGGAGTACTGAGGATGGAGAGTGAGGGAGAGAAACTGGTGGCAAGCTACCAATCCGAATTGTTGTTGCAGGGAGGTCATGGCAAAGTGAGGTACTGGACAAAGGGCAGCGAGATTGCTAGTCTATCAGCATGCAGCCCTCTCCATGGTCCCGGCAGTAACTGTGCGGTTCTGGACTGCTGAGTCTCAAGCTGGCTCTGCTATTGGCGAAAGCCCAAGGATCTGTATTCCCTGACCGCTGGAAGAAGCACTCAAAACTTTTTGGTTGATGAGGATGAAGGCAATGCTAAGCCGAACAAGTCGTTTTTTTAAATGTTTTTTTAACCAATAAAGTATTTTTTGAGATGAGAGTTCTGTTTTTTTTTTTCTCCTTTATTTTAACACTCTTCTTTGCACACTTAGACCTGCGATGTGTTTCCAGGATTGCTGGTTTTTACTGAGCAGCAGCATCAGCAGCGCGGGGAAGTGAAGACAAATAATCAATCTGCTGCAAATCTAGTCAAGCAGCAGCGACGAAAGCTTAATTCAGAAACATACAGCAATAACAATATATAGAATAATAAAACAATAGAATAAAACATTGCTATGTGGGACACAGCCCTAATAATATTAAAAAAAAAGAAATTGAAAGCTCCACTGATGGAAATGATTACTTTTAACTACAGATAAAGTAGCGGGCACAAGGAAACGCAGTGCAGACAGAGTTACAAACCATGACCTTCCATTCACAAGACGCTGCAGACAAAGACTATTGTTGCAAATGAGGAGGAGGGAGGGAGTGTATGTTGCATGTTCAAAGTGCAGGTGCGTGCTCAAAGGGTTAATAGGTCAAACAGCTTATTATTATTATTATTATTATTATTATTATTATTATTATTATTATTAATAATAACATTTAAAGATTGGACCCAGCGCGGGTCCGTGTCAACCTTGGCTTGCTCCACTGCAGTGCACTGGACAGCACCTTGTCGGGTCTGTGGAGCAGCCCCGGTCCTGCTTACGGCCCTGGCTCGGATCCCATTGCATGAGACACGCTTTGAGTCACAGCCTGGTTACAGGAAACGGCAGGCTGCTTCTGAGCGGAGATGGAAGCTGCTTCAGCTTTCCTGGGCTGACGAGCTGGTGGTGTTTCGCAATGCGGTCTGCAGCATGGAAGAATGGAGGACCGGGGGCTTCAGGAGGCAGTGGGGGCAAGGAGCTGAGCCAAGCTAAGCAGCGGAAGTGAGCAACCTGCCCTGCCAGTCCGCCTTGTCCTGCAAACGTCACAAGTCCCAGTGGGGTCTGGTTTCCCAGCAACACGCATTAACCTTTTACAATACGCGGCTGGTGATACAGCCACACCGAAAGACAAAACAACGTCGACATGAGAAAATGTCTCGTCTTAAAAAAAAAAAAAAAAAAATGTATTGAAATGTCCTTGGGGAATGATCCCTGTGTTTCTGAAGTGCCTTCGCTACAGCAGGCGAGAGCAGGTAGAGGCTGGTCACTGTGCTGTAGCAGGGAGGAGAATTGGTAGATTCAGAAGCCCGCTTAGGGAACACCTGGGATGGGATCCTGCCCTCAACACAGGTGCTTCTCTCTCTCAGCATGACCTGGACCATGGCTCCCCCTGGGGTTGGTGTCTGGCCACTGCAAGTTATTTTACTGAGTTAATGTCCTGTGGTGAGAATTTCCCACCTCGTCCGCTTGTTTGGATTCTATTTTATTTATTTATTTTATCAGTATGTTTACAGATTGCACTGGGTTCAATGTTATTAGCATTTCTACAAATTGCACAGGACAGGGCAGGATTCAAAGTACCTTGCATCTTTAAATCTCCCATAATGATCCAATGCACAACCTCAAAGAACTGGGATCAAACTGGCAGCCCCTTTCCAATACAGGTTAACAGGCTTAAACCAGACATGCCGGATCTCATAGATCTCTGTGGATCTATCCACTGTAAACAGCTTTAAAAAACCATCAGCTTAAAACGTATGTCTTAAGTGTTCCGGGTGAATGTTCAGTGTGTTTGCATGTAATCAGAAATGCAGAAGAGCCGATGGGATGGGCAGGTGACCGGACAGCATTACCACCAGTCCAAAGCGAGAGGTTTCTACCAAGCTGCCCCTAAAAATGCACAGAGCAAAGCCACGGTCCTCCCTCTTAGAGCAAAAGAGAAAAGGAATGCCATTGCGTGGTACTGTCCACTGCTGTCTTTAAGAAATCTGTATAGAGGAAAAGAAATGTTATCTGAGCTCTGAGCTTCAGGACGAGCAACCCCTTTATATCCTGACGTCTACTGACTGCCATCCAAGCCCCCCACCCACCCAGGAATGTGGATTAGTTTACAACAGCGGGTTTGAGGACAACTGAGCCAGAAGGAATGACCACCCAGCCCTGGGTTAGCGACTCAGGGCTGGAGAGAGTGCCTGCCCTGGTGGAGAGATTCAGGACGGTCCCCGGCATGCCCCCAAGGTCTTCCCCTCTGGGTCTCAGCTTGCTGGAGGGCTTGGAGCCAGCCAGTTTGGAATGCTTCCCGAACGGCGCCCCGCTTTTTTGCGAGAAGCCCCCGGTCACCAATGAAACCAGGGGCAGCCCCAGACCACCGGTGGAGAAGCCGGACGACACCACGGGTGATTTGGCCAGGCCGATGGGAGCACCGTTGAAGGAGAGGACCGGGTTGGGCAGGGCACCCAGGGAGGGTGACCCCAAGCTCGCGCAGGCCAGCGCGCTGAGGTCCAGGGGCCTGGCGCTCAGCGGGAGCGGCAGGGAGCGGCCCAGTCCCTGCAGGCTGTGGCTGCCGAAGAGGGCGGCCGGGCTGGGGATGATGATGTGCGCCCCGCTGACGTAGGGCCCCTCTGCCCCCCTGCCCCCCTGCCGCAGCGCCCCCTGCTGCTCGTGCATCGCGTGGTGCCCATGAGCCTTGATGTGCTTGCGCAGGGAGCTGGGGTCGGTGTAGCGCTTCAGGCAGCCCGCCATCTTGCAGTAGTAGGGCTTGTCGACGTAGTGCGTGCGCGTGTGCTTGAAGCGGTCGCTGGAGTTGGAGTAGCGCTTGTTGCAGCCTTCGTATGGGCAGATGTACGGCTTCTCCCCTGGAAAAGGAACAGGAAGAGAAACACAGGTTCAAGAAACTGAAAGGAATTAAAGACTTGGATGAGTGACAAGGGTGTAATCTGGTGAGAGGCACAGACCCGGCACAGTTCGGTGAACTGCAGGAACTTCAGGAACACGATCCAGAAAAGGAAAGTGGAATGGTTCAACAAATCAGACTGTTCAGGTCTGTGCAGTCTCCCGAATAACCCTTATAAAAGTTTATATTATATAAAAGGGTATATTTGCACGCTATTTTTGCAGTTTTATCCCATGCTTTTTCCATGGTTACAATAGCAGAGTTTACTAGGTTTGCCATGTTTATTGATTGACTGTGCTTTATTGCACTCTGCAATGCTGTTACTGTGAGCGGGCTGCCCCGGCACTGACCTGTGTGCGAGCGGTTGTGGATCTTGAGGTTCTCGAGCCGGGAGAAGCTCTTGTTGCAGGTGGGGCAGCGGTGCGGCTTCTCATTGGTGTGGGTGCGGATGTGGATCAGCATCTTGTACCTGCAGAAGGGAGACAGAGACCAACAGAGGTCTGTGAGGGAGAAAGAGAGACTGCAAGAAAGTCTCCCATGTCCTAATGGTATATTTGATCCTAATCCTGTTTTTTTGTTGTTTTTTTTTTTTTTTACATATATTGCTGTATAAATCTTTATTCATTTGGAACTGAAAACAGTGTCTGCTGTGAGGATTCCTACCTGGCATTGAAGCCACGCCCCCTCCTGGCACAGCCCTCCCAGTGACAGCAGTACCCAGAATCCTTTTCAGGCTTGACGTGGAAATCGTTCACGTGGTCAACCAGGTCCTGCAGCGAATTGAAGAGCAGGTTGCACTGCGAAGAGGAAGGATCAGAGGTGAGAGAGGCCCGGGCAGGGCAGGACAGGATAGGTCACCCAGGTGAGTTACTTCAACACTCTGCGTGGCTGCTGTGGTTTACAAGAACACTTCACAATCAAAACAGCAAACTGAACATGCATCTTGCGCACCGTAAGCAAATAATACCCTCTACAAGTGGAACTCACTTTGCCATTGATGTCCATTAGGGTTCCAAATCTGCATACCCTCCTCTATACTGGACATTGCGAGTGTCCACGCTTGATACAGAGGGACACCACAGACTGTCAGGCAATGCTTCGGTAATTATAGGACTGGTCTGCTGCTTCGTTCCTTTTTAAAGTGTACTTTATTTAATTGCATACTCAACATCGTATACACTGTAACTGAAGCACTGCAGGAAGACGTCACATTAACAGCTCTCTCGCACACTCGCTCCACAGTGTTTCACTCACCTTGACCCAGCGGCAGGCCAGCTGCTCGTCGGCGGTCAGCTCCGGAGAGGTGGGCTTCTCTTTCGGAGGGCCAATGAACATGGAGGATGGCAGGTGGAGCCCGCCCCCTGCACCAATAGGCAGAAAGAACTGGAAAGCCTGGGAACTGGCCCCGCCCTCAAAGTACCGGATTGGTGGAGAATCCTACAAGGACAAACACTTGTGTGAAGCAGGGTGGACAGGCACATCACCTCTCATTACTTGCATGAATTCACTGATAATCCTGGATGAATCAAACCCTAGGGCTGACACCTTTCCTGCACCCTAAAAACTTTAGACATGTATCGACTGTGACAAAATCATAAAGAAACATGACCTGCAAGTATAAAGAAAATGATAGAGAGGGAACATCTTGATCAAAAAACTAACAGACAACATCTGTGTGAAATTGTGTGAATATAATGAGCGTCAAGCCCTGTCTTGCAGAATGCTCTCTTCACTCCTCATGTATTTGTTATCCATTACGTCAAAACCATGAAACAGAAGGCAAAACTGTACAAACGGCGTGCTCGCTGCGCCTCGTACTCACCCTGCTGAAGCCGGGCGACGCCCTGTTCCCTTCGGGCAGATCCGCAGGGCCGGGGGGCGGGGAGAGGCTGAGCCCCATCGTGGGGGTGGCTGTGTTTCGGGGTTCAGGCTTCTTTTGGGACTGAGAGCGGGGCAGCGAGGACTGACCTGGGGGAACACACAGGGGGTCGGGAATGGAAATAAGACTCCTGTTGCAAAGCAGTTTGATCCATTCCTGATTTTACGATGAGTTTAATAAGACACACCTGAGCTTGCTACTCTATACACACTGTGGCTAATCAAGCTCGTAGTAAAACCCGGAATGGGCGACTCCTGTTTCCAGGGGTTCTGTTACCTGAACAACGGGCAGCCAACAGACAGACAGAAGCATATTACAATCCCCTCACCTGTGCGTGGGGAGGAGGGTACAGCCGGCATGATCACCGCGCTTCCGTCCGGGGCCATCTTAAGCTGGCACTGCCGGGCGCTGTGCGAGTCCGGAGGGGGGTCCCCCTTCGCCCCCCGCACCTTCGACAGGGTCAGCTTCAGGTCCAGGGGCTCGTCTAGGGACAGCATCTCCGCGGCGACGGGCAGCTCCGCAGGTGCTACTCACAGACACGCCTGGCGGGGAGCCCAGATAGCCCAACTGTAGAGGACACACAGGCAGGCTCTGTTACAGGGAGGCTGACGTGAAGGCTGCTAATCTATGCTCAATGGATGAAGTGTGCTAGCAACATGCATCCCCTGCGATGACTGTGCTGCAAATACAAAAATAGAGTTCAAGAATAAGAACATCTCATGGGACCTGCATCCACCACACCTAAGTGCAAATTCCTATTCCTTCACAGAATCCAAGCTCACACATACAAGCACACAGATCTATACACACACACACACACACACAGCCCAGTCCCAGGCCTGCCTCAAAGAGCTTTGCACAAACACTCATTCAAAGGAATTTGTCAAATGTAAACCAGATGGTACACCCCCCACAAACCCTGCCCAACTCCGGAAATGAACTCTTCAGACCCTGTGAACACACACGCACACACACACACGCACACACACACACACACGCACATGCACAGACAGCCAGGCTCTGTTCAAGCAAATGATCCCAAACTATCTGTATCGGAGCAGATTATTCGTGATGAACGGTCGCGAGCGTGACCTGGCATCTGAGATCAGACAACTCAGAGACGAGCTTCAGCACTCCTAAGTGTGTCACACAGGCCTTAAAACACGCTATTTACAGTGTGGACAGCATGACAGTAGTAATTTCATAATCGATCATGACTAGACAAGATTGTGTACAGACTGACTGATGATACTCGAACTAACCACTGAGCTACTCAAACACACTGCCTTCCACACTGCAGCCCAGCACACTAACCACTGAGCTACTCAAACACACTGCCTTCCACACTGCAGCCCAGCACTGTAACCACTGAGCTACTCAAACACACTGCCTTCCACACTGCAGCCCAGCACTGTAACCACTGAGCTACTCAAACACACTGCCTTCCACGCTGCAGCCCAGCACTGTAACCACTGAGCTACTCAAACACACTGCCTTCCACACTGCAGCCCAGCACTGTAACCACTGAGCTACTCAAACACACTGCCTTCCACGCTGCAGCCCAGCACTCTAACCACTGAGCTACTCAAACACACTGCCTTCCACACTGCAGCCCAGCACTGTAACCACTGAGCTACTCAAACCCACTGCCTTCCACACTGCAGCCCAGCACTGTAACCACTGAGCTACTCAAACACACTGCCTTCCACACTGCAGCCCAGCACTCTAACCACTGAGCTACTCAAACACACTGCCTTCCACACTGCAGCCCAGCACTCTAACCACTGAGCTACTCAAACACACTGCCTTCCACACTGCAGCCCAGCACTGTAACCACTGAGCTACTCAAACACACTGCCTTCCACACTGCAGCCCAGCACTCTAACCACTGAGCTACTCAAACACACTGCCTTCCACACTGCAGCCCAGCACTGTAACCACTGAGCTACTCAAACACACTGCCTTCCACACTGCAGCCCAGCACTAACCACTGAGCTACTCAAACACACTGCCTTCCACACTGCAGCCCAGCACTCTAACCACTGAGCTACTCAAACACACTGCCTTCCACACTGCAGCCCAGCACTCTAACCACTGAGCTATTCAAACCCACTTCCACACTGCAGCCCAGCACTATAACCACTGAGCTACTCAAACACACTGCCTTCCACACTGCAGCCCAGCACTCTAACCACTGAGCTACTCAAACCCACTGCCTTCCACACTGCAGCCCAGCACTCTAACCACTGAGCTACTCAAACACACTGCCTTCCACACTGCAGCCCAGCACTCTAACCACTGAGCTACTCAAACACACTGCCTTCCACACTGCAGCCCAGCACTCTAACCACTGAGCTACTCAAACACACTGCAGCCCAGCACTCTAACCACTGAGCCACTCAAACACACTGCAGCCCAGCACTCTAACCACTGAGCTACTCAAACACACTGCCTTCCACACTGCAGCCCAGCACTCTAACCACTGAGCTACTCAAACACACTGCAGCCCAGCACTCTAACCACTGAGCCACTCAAACACACTGCAGCCCAGCACTCTCACCACTGAGCTCCTCAAACACACTGCAGCCCAGCACTCTCACCACTGAGCTACTCAAACACACTGCCTTCCACACTGCAGCCCAGCACTGTAACCACTGAGCTACTCAAACACACTGCAGCCCAGCACTCTAACCACTGAGCCACTCAAACACACTGCAGCCCAGCACTCTCACCACTGAGCTACTCAAACACACTGCAGCCCAGCACTCTAACCACTGAGCCACTCAAACACACTGCAGCCCAGCACTCTCACCACTGAGCTACACACTGCAGCCCAGCACTCTCACCACTGAGCCACTCAAACACACTGCCTTCCACACTGCAGCCCAGTGGGCACCTGGTAAAACTGATCACACTTTTCATCACCTTATTATTGAAGTCACATCTGACTTTTAGGTTTACTAAAGAGAGGGGTGAGATGTATAAGGAAGGAACAAATTATTTACCATCAAACTCCTGGTGTTTCAATAATACAATTAATTGAAGGTGTCTGTGAAACCCGGGACTGGCTGCTGGGCTTGTCTGAAGCCCTGTGATAATAATTACCAGGGAAGCAGTTTGTTAATTAAAGGTGTCAACTCTACCCTTGCCTTCAAGGTCCACGCACTAACAATGCAGGCTTGTGTTCTCCCCACTGAGAGTCACCTCTTCCCCTGTGCTTGGCAACTGGGAGCGCTGGGACCACTGACACAGAGCTGATTACTCTGCACGCAGAGGGCATGCTTTTTAATTAAGGGCCTGGATGGAACAAAAACATGCACCGTTCCATCCTCCACCGCCCCCTACTCGCCCTTCGAAGAAACAAACCCTTTAAAACGAAGGTGCACCCGAGGGCCAGAACGGGGCAGACTGGGTCCATTGTGTCTGCCTGCATGTGCTTAGTGTAATGAGTTTCAAACGTTTCGTATCAAACCTCATTTTAGTTTCTCGATTATATCATAGGAGTTTTTTAAACTGCAAACCCAGCATCGCATATGAAACGCACGGCACCTGCATGCAACTCCCTGTCGAAGAATGCCGGGACCTACAGTACAGCTAAAGGTAGACGTATGCAAACAATTACTGGTGCAGACCGGCAGCTGGAATAAATGAAGCCCTCCCTCCATCCTCCCCTCCCTTTCCTGAGAATGCTCTGCGTTGGCACAGACCGGTGTCAGTGTCGGCAATGAGAATGTGGAATGTTGCACTGTCTCTGCGGGGGAGCTGCAGTGACCACCCCTGCTGGAAGCGTTCACAGAGCAGCACCCCAACCCCCCCCCACCCCCGAGGGAGGACCTTCGTTATACTGTTCCAAATCCCTCAGCACTATTCAAACACACCCGCACTACTTCTCTCTCTCTCTCTCTCTCTCTCTCTCTCTCTCTCTCTCTCTCTCTCTCTCTCTCAGCAGGACACCACATGTTGTTCAGAAGACAGGTTGTATTCTTGTATTGAGTAGCACTCCACTGTGGCAGGGCTGACAAGACCAAACTTGCTCACATAAGAGAACCACTTCACTTGTCAGGGCTTTGAGAAAAGCACCACTGTCAAATCCCCACTGAACGCTCCACAGGGCCTCTCTCAACGGACAGCGACTCTGCTTTAAACACCCCACCTTGCCCTTGAACACCGCCTGGCACTCCTTTAATCATTAAGCGATTAAATATTTTACTGAAACACAAACTTTGTAAGAATGTCTGGACTGGATCACACTTGGAACTGCCCATCCAGGGACTGACTTCACTGCTCCAGAGTAAGGACAGGGCTGCTCCCTTTGAAGGCTCAGTCTCACCTTCTTTAATGCCTGCAACAGAGCCTCTTTGAAGGGCTTCTTTGTTCAACACCTTCTCCAACTAAATAAACAAGCGGCTGGTTGATAAGGGCAGCGACAGATTAGCCAGTGGAGCTGAATTGAAAGTTTGTGCTGTCAGGCGGGATTTGCTTAACAGTTTCCTCAATGGAAGCATGTCACTAAAATGAAGGCAGGCCAGTACACGACTGCACCCCACCAGACAGAGCCTGGGACTCCACATCCCGTAACAGAGAATCTCAGTGCACTGCAGCATTACATCTTCACATAAAGTTTTGCCATTCGGAGTTTCATCGGATTTTGTTAAGCTTTACTGTTATTTTCTCCCTTAAACAACAGCGAGGAAAAATAAGTGAAGCATCGAGCCCTGAGCATCAGTTTGTACATGCATGGTTGCATGTTTTGATCTGCAGTGGAATTCAACCTGTTCCCAGCCCTTCACTGGAAAACACAACGCTGTGAAAAGCAGTTTCCCCCCGAAGCTGTTATTTGATGGGGTGTGTTTCCTATAATCTGCAGCCGGTGGCATGGTCCTCAGAGTACAGCAAGGTCGCTGGGGTGCAGTCTAGACACTGGGCGTGCCTGACCCTGCAATGTATTTACACAACATGTCTTACATATAAACTGTATCGGGAGGACCATTCCCCCAGCTGTGATGAAACTTGCGAAGGGCATCCTTTAGCACAAGGTGTTGAGAGTCATGCGCTCGCTTCTTCATTTCACTATCTGACTTGAGGATCAAAACATTAAAACCGTGAAATAATGGAAACGGTGAACTAGTGTACAACTTACAGACGACGTGGGCTGACCGCGAATCAACCGAATTTGTGAATTATTGAAGCGTGGAAAAATCGAGGGAGCTCCGTTTCAGAATCTGACAAACCTGTACAACATGCTCCCAGCAGCTGAAACAATCAGCTGGAATATTTCATATTGCACACATGCTTGCATGCATGGATCCCCTCACACGCACACACACGCAGCAGTGTCTACAGTCCCTAGTGCTGGCCCCTCTCTGGCTCTCCCTCCCTGGCTGCTCACAGGGCAGCCCTTGACCTCAGTCTTGGCAGATGTTCCCCCCACCCCTGACGCACAGCACCCTAAATAAACTCATTCTTTCCCTGCTTCCCCGCTTAAAAGGCACAGGGATCTGAGACAGGAAACCTCAATTTCCACTCAGCTAGGGATGGGCCTCTACTCACAACAGCCTCTCCTTCTCCTCCATTTCACACACACACACACACACACACACACACACACACTCTCTCTCTCTCTCTCTGGCCCTAATGCTTCCTCCTCTCCGTTGCCATGTCATTCTGTGTGGTTGCAGTAATGTGTGTTTTCAATTTTGTATCTCTCTATTTCTCCTCCACAGCATTTATCGTCTCTCCTTATCCCTCTCCTGCCTGCTATCCGAGGAAAGTGCAGCAAGCCTCCAAACCTTTATGATTTTCTGTGAGAACAAACAGAACAGAAAATGGGAGCTCAGTGTTGGTTGCCTAATTGAGTCAGATTCAAAATATATCCTCAAAAGTAGACAAGGCAGGCAGGCAAAGAGAAAGACAAGACAGACACCTGTTAGACTCCGGTGTCCAGGAGAAATTAAAAAAAAAGAAATGTCAGGAGCAGAGCTGTCCCTAGCTGGCAATCAGGCTGGCAAGCTTACCGTGCTGCCGGTGGCACAGAGCCAGCACTCTCAGACGCTGAGGAATTCCACGTCCGAGAGCAGAGAAAGGGAGAGCGGCACTCTCATGGCCTCGCTGTAATGCTACCTGCCTCACCGCTGGGGAGTCGGCCCGATCGGGAGGGAGGATTTAAGGAGGCACCGCTTGAGTTCCTCAGAGCTGCAGATCTGATACATCAGCGACCAGACCTCTGCAGACATCTGACCTGGCGAAGGAGCGAGCTGCAGCCGGCTTGGAGGCCACTGCTCTCGTAATTCAACCCCCCTGGCAACCAAGGGCTGTCTGGCCAGTATGTCGTGTGGGGGTTCCTTTAAAGGTGGGAGGGGGGGGGAGGGGGGGACTCGCTTTCACCCTCCCCCCTCTCCTCCACCACTCCCAAATAGGTTTCCACCACTTAATTACTGGGGAATTTCAACCTGCTTAATCCTTTCTGTTATTCCTGACGCGGCTTGAATGATAAGAGTGAAATGCAGCTGCTGACAGACTGAATTTCTTTACTCTCCGTGCTGAAGCACAACACTAGAGGAGGGGCAGCGACGCTTTCAATGCAGCCAAGTCCTTCTTTAAGAGCCCGAAGTACTGCAGATGCAGTAGGTATTGCAGGATTTCCGGCACAAGGGTGGAGAGGAATACTTCTGCCGCAGTCTCTCTCAAGCTCTAACCACAAGGCTGCACTTCCTTCAAGATCTTGGCAACATTTACTATTCTTCTCCCAGTTCCAAATCGCTACCTCGCAGTCCTCTGGTCTAACTACTTTGCCATGCTGCCTCCTAGTCTCAACTATAACCACTGGGCCACACTGCCTTTTTGTCTCTCAGCAAAACTCACGAAGCCACACGGCCACCCAGACTCTCAGCTCTACACCCTAGATCTCACTGCCTTCCCAGTTGCTCATCTCTAAGACACAGGTCTCACTGCCTCCCAGTGCCTCTGCTCTGGACACAAGGCCACATACTACAGTGCCTATTCTCCACTAAGCAGAACTGAATTAGCTGCCAATGCACGCCTCATTTCCACGGCATGCCAGGGATTCACAGCAGTCAGTGACGCACTCCACACTGTGCAGAAAGCAATAGCTGAGGGGTCTGCAGGATGAATATAGAGAACGCCCCAATCTGAGAAAGCCTTCGACCGCTCTACCTGGGGATTTTACTCATATTTGGCTGACAGGAGGGACACCACCAAAATAGGAATTCGTCAGAGTTTCCAAGATGTTAGAATTAGCTATTTTCAGATTTCGCAGTCTATGAGTTTTTAAAGGGGTTGCAAGAGGATTGTTGCGTGTTTGACATACTGGTACCGTAACTGAGCTACTCAAACCCAACACCTCCAGCCTGGCAGACATGCGACCACTGTCAACAACCTCCCTTCGATTCTCCACCTCACTCCTACTGCCCATTGCTGAGCAGCATGAACCCGATCCCTGCCCCCCAGCTGCAGGGGGAGAGCAGGCAGCCCCTGGGCGCAGTGCCTCCCAGTCTCTCTGTTAAGAGTGCAGACTAGGAGTCTGTTCCTTCTGGGCCAGCCTCCTGGCACTGGGACAAGGTCAATACAGCGGGCTCTCTCTCCCTCTCTTTCCCCCTCTCTGTCTGTGTGTTCAGCTGAGAAGCCTTTCATCACCCCTCGACTCCCTCCGCCCACAGCCCAGACATCGGCTCACCTAGCCAGCGGCCACCTCCGACAGGAATTAGCGCAGGAGGAGCCCGGCGGCCCCCGCTGTCGAAGCACGCCATGCGGGGGACTCTCCTAGAGAGCCCTGGAGCTGGGGAAAGTGCCAACAATCGACCAGCAAAAAACAAGATCATTAGACACCAGACTGTTTCACAAAGCCCAGGATTATCTGTGGACGCGTTCCTTGTTTGTTTGCCAGCAGTGACTTTTAAATCGGGCTGGACTACTTGACTGCAAAAAGAATGTTGCTCAACCACATTGACTCCCACCGCATAGCGGTTTGAGTCACTCCGGGTTTTCGTTACCAGGCTAAGCCATTTCAAACAGAGATTAGCACCAAGGTGTTCATCTTTAGTTTGTTACTGTATGTGTAGCCTGGCACAGAATTCTGGTGAGTATCTCAATGCACACAACCTCCATACTGCTGGACGTGCACCAGAAAGCAGTGTGGATAGAGAACTCACACGTGAGACGTGGTTGGATGAATCTGATTTATGAACATTGCACATGCCCTCTGCCAATCTCTTTCAATTTTGTCCATTTAAAAAAACAGTCTATGATGAATGACAATTTGATTTTATTACTGTCATACAAGGTTCAAACCATCGCGTGTGTCGGATTGCATTTCGTGGCAAACCCCCTGCCCCCTAAAAAATTGGATTCTGTTTCCACTCAAATAAAATCAACTGGTGTCTGGATATTTTCTTCCACCACAGTTAAGCAGTTTGGGTGTTGTTGATGGTTCAGTTTGTTTACATTCACAGGCCCTCCCTGCTTATCTCCAGCACTGTCCCAACATAGCAGGGTGACAGCTCCCTGTGACTTCACAACACAAGCACCCCAAAATAATCCACTAACACTATAAATAACTCTTAGGGTAAAATGAGTATTAATACACTATAAATAACTCTTAGGGTAAAATGAGTATTAATACACTGTAAATACCTCTTAGGGTAAAATTAGTTTTGCCCACTACTTGGTACACAATATTATAAACATCACGTGTTGGAGATTAATAAAAACGGGGAATCTGTCTAGCAAATACAGTGCCTCAAGCATTGTAAACACACCGCACACAGGCACGCACAACTGCGTGAGGAACACAAGGGATGTTGATGGAAGTGTCTGGTGCTCATCTTCGAGAAACTAGGTCACACATTCACCAAACCGGGAACGATGCCACATCTCAGCTAATGCAACAACAACAACAAAATACAATAGAAATACAATTAAAAAAAAGTAAAGAACACACATTAACATTGTAAAGTCTGCAACGCCTGGTGTATTCTGCAGAAGCACCTGAAATGTCAACGTTACCTTTGGGATACCCCGGTCTCGCTTAATGCTCGTTCTCTCCGGCTCCTTTTTTTTTTTTTTTTTTTCTCGGGGGTAAACTTTTTTTTCACCCTCTCTCTCTAAATCCTTTTGCTGCAAACGAGCTTTTTTATATCTTTTAGCGGTCTCTCCCTTCGCCGTTAAGAAAAAAAAGGTCTGTCTTGATGCGTTAAGGTGGTAAAGAGTAGAATATCGCGTTGAAAATAATGTGGTTTTTTTGTTTGTTTGTTTGTTTTTTAGTAAATACTTAACAAAATATTTGATGCAATGGATTCTTTAAAAAAAAAAAAATTAAAAAAAGGTTGTTGCCGTGTCAGTTTCCAAGAAATATGCACGTCGTTTCGCATTCAGAAACCCGTTCAGAATTACAAGAATAGCCTTGCATTCCTTAAATAAAAATAATTAAGAAGAAAAAAGATTTCCAATATAAAAAGTGCATCGCTTATTGGCGATGGTGGTCGCGGGACGGGACGGGGGGGTCGGGGGGGGAGCTCAGATGAGGGAGGGAGGAGGATAAAGGAGGGGAGGGGGTGCCCCTGCCTCTGCCACTGCAGTGATTCCCAGTCCCGACCGTCGCCCCTGGGTTCCTCGGAGAGTGCGCACAGAGACAGGCGGTGAGGAGGTTTCGAAGCGGCTGTCTGATTTAGACAAGCCCCGACCGGAGTCAGTCAGCCCGCCGTGTCTCCCTTTCCTCAAAGACCAGCCCCTGACCCTGCCAGCTCAGCGCATGTCTGCAGCTCCGCCCATTCGCCCCTCAGACCAGGCTTGGGTTTGTTTTGCAAAGCACCGCTAGGACATTTTTATTTTTAATGAAAACCGGGCCGTGTCTGTGTTTTAACCTTGTCGTGCGTCCTGGATTATAAAAAACGCCGAGAAGCCAGGCCACATGTTCCTAATGCCGAGTCAGTGTGCGCATTGTGTTGCCTTTTTAAATTGTCATTCTATTATTATTATTATTATTATTATTATTATTATTATTATTATTATTATTATTATTTATTATTATTTATTTATTTGCAGATGCCCCTTACCCAGGGTGACTTACAGTAGTATATAAAAAGTACACATAAAAATTAAGAACAAGATACAAAACACAATGTCTTCAGTAGGAGCAAAGGTTCTGTCTAGAGTAGTACTGTACTAGCTAACTGCGCGACAGCGAAAACGTGGAGGGACTTATATTTCTTATCAAAACGTTTTTTTCACGAGTTATATCGCACCTTATTGAGTCAGAATTTAACATAAATCACGCACATTTACTGTATGCATTAGGTGGCAAATATTGTAGCTTAGGTTTGCAAGTTAATGTATACTGAGAAAGCTAATCAAGAGTTTTTAGGATTGAAAATGTAATAGGCATAAACCCACTTCTAGAAAATGTATTTACCTTGGAGATAATAATAATAATAATAATAATAATAATAATAATAATAATAATAATAATAATAATACTAAAAGAACTGGAATGACATTTCCTTAATTACTTACTGACAAGCCACACATAATTTATTAAAGTAAAAGGCAAAATTATGGTGCAAAATATCTTACCTTGCAAAAACAATTCATTGTGATGTTAGTAAGAAATAGAATATTTGTAGCTGGATTGCCTTGTACTCGACCTACTGTCTGCTGTCTGTGCATATGTATTGTTTAAACTAGACTATAAAACTTGTGTCATTTTCTTTTGATTGGTCAGTTCAAGTGCCTTCAGGTCGGCCAAAAGGTAATTTAGCCAACCCCACTTTAAAATCTGTCCACACAAAAGCAAAGTTTGCTTCTTTTTCCATGAATATCTGTATTTCTGGTATGCAGTTTATTATTATTATTATTATTATTATTATTGCACCCATGTCTGTCCCACAACCCGTCCAGTATAAAGGGTGCAAACAGTCACCTCACCCTTAACTGCCACTAGGATGCGCTGTGGTTGAGGCAGACCTCAGTCCAATACATACTGTAACAGACCAGGACTGGAGCAGTCAGTAGACTGTAACAAGCCCTGAGAGTGATTCCTTACATATTTAGCTGGTTTCCAGCTTTTTAGAAATGGTAGTTAGGCTGCTTTTCGTCTGGTTGTTAGCAGTTACCAGGTCAGAAGCAATCCTGAGGCTAAAAGTGCTTAACATCCAAGGGTAAGGGTAATAATGGCGAGATTCTCCACTGCATTACACACCACCTGGAGTTTCTCACAGTTGCAAAGAAGTCTTGTTATGTTACTGTGTGAATACCGCCCCCCCCTCCCCCAGCTTGTGACCGAGTGCATGGTTTTGCATGTCGGGCTCAGTGAGAGACCGGCATGAAGTGGCCATTCAGTCCATCTCATTGTTACTGTCTTGTGATGCCTTACTGTCTCTTTCAATGCAGTCAGTATGCTGCCGTGGTATTAGTTGTTGCTGTTCATCTGTTTTAATGTCCTGTTTCTATTTAACCCAAAAGGAAACAGATATTTTTCATTGCTGTCCGCGTTGTAGGATGCAGGTGGGTGACGTGTAAACGGATAAGGATGTAGAACTCTGAAAAGCTATATTTAATTTTCATTTCATCACGATAAGGCTGTTAGAAAAGCAAACGACAGACTTCGCTCTTTCAATAGATTTTCAATAAAAAAAATTAACCAGCTAGCATTTTGCACAATTTATAACTGTAAAATGTGCACAGTGAAAATAGGGTATTATCCTTAAATAATAACAGTCCGTTATTACATTAATTGAGCATTTTAGAAGAGTGGTGGTACGGGGAGAGACGCAGGATGCAAATATCCCTGCTTGTGTTTAGTGTGCTGTTAGTTACGCCAGCGCCTCTTGAATTATTTTGCAGGGTGTAATGACCACAGATATGGTGTCAAATGTAAAAACAATGAAGTGACGAGCCTCAGTCGCTGCCAGTGGACCAGCAGAGGAAGTGTATACTAAATACAGACCCTCATCAAATTTTGCTGGTTAAAAAACCCTGTCGATATACCGTCCACTATTACACCCCCCCCCCCCACACCCCCCCCCCCCCCCCCCCCCCCCCAAAAAAAAAAAAAAAAACAAACAAAAAAAAAAAACAAAACACCTAATTAACGTCTGTAACAAAAAATTTTTTTCGAGATGTTCTACATTTGACAACTGTTGTAATGTGTTTTTTTTTTTTTTGTTTATTTGTTTGTTTTTAGTATTACTGTGTAACTCATTTTAATGTCCTGCTTCTATGAAGAATTGCAATCTATGATTATATATTGGTTTGTGCGTGTTTTTGCGTTGTTGTGCGTGCACGTTGTAACCTCTGCTGCTGTTTTCCTGTATTGTTGCTTGCCTCGTCGCTCCCATTTTGTGTTTTTGCTATGCGGTATACCAACGCTAGCAGCGAGGGCGGTACGCAGCAAGTCTGTGCAGCGCTCTCTCTCTCTCTCTCTCCTCATCCCTAAAATGGTGTACAAGTTCAGCTGTTTCAATGTCACCCTCTTTCTCCCTCCCCCGTTTTTTTTTTCTCTCTGAATTGTTGCTGTTTTTGCTATCCTTGCCAACTCGTCAGCTGATGAGGCCGGATCACTTCATAGTGGCGAATGAAGACAAATGAACTGACACGCACTCGCTCGCTCCCATTCACATTTTGTCTCCGGTCTAGTGCAAAGCGCCCGACTCTTCTGCAAGACTCAGCATGCACCTTATTTCACATTACATGCATGAGGATTAACCCTCGCTTTAGACCTTTTCCCCAACGAGTCTAGATTGTTTTTGTCTGTTGAAATAGTCCTTTGTTTACATGCAATACCTTACTCTGCGGAAGGCTTTGGCAGTGCTGAGTGATTCTTACCAGCTGTTTCCCGCCTTGTACGAGACATCTGATCAGCTGCAGAAAGTACACACACACACACACACACATATACACACATGCACATACAGCCAGGGAGAGGGAGCGCCACACACACGCAGAGGAAATCCCATCAGCTGAGAGACGAATAACATTACAACTGGCGCACACGAGACGGAGGCTTACAACACCCATTAAAAAAAAGAAGAAGCGTAGAATCGTGCAAGAAAATTAAGGGCGCTAACAACGGAGTCGAGACGCGGGACGAAAGCATGGAGTATTTCATGGTACCGAGTCAGAAGGTGCCGTCTATACAGCATTTCAGGAAAACGGAGAAAGACGTCATCGGGGGTCTCTGTAGGTGTGTAACTGCTGTTTATGTTTGTCTTTACGTTAACGTTATAATTACACCCATTCATAACACTGTATCGCACCGAGCTCGGCGTTGCACGATCAGTGATTTCTGTTTGTTTGTTTGTGTGTGTGTGTGTGTGTGCAGGCTTATGGTTGTTATTTTGTACATTACTTTGGAGAGGGGAGGGGGGTGCGGGACCTGAGGAGCCGTCTCGAGGTGTTTAATTGCATTAATTGGGAGCGCCGCAGTAGGGTGTTAATGGGGCTGTCGTTACTTTGTTAGTTTCAGGGTGAAATTGATTTAAAAATAAAAAATGTGTCCAGCGAACGTAGCCCACGTGGTTCGCCTGCTGCACAGCCATGCTGCTAGCTGCGGGTATGGGCTGGTTGTTTGTGTTAGGCTTAGAAGTTTTTTTGTTTTCTTTTTTTTTTTGGTAACTCCCCGCCAGTGAGATTCTGCACATTTGCATTTGCAGTGCTGTATCTGGGTCCGCTCTTTTGAAAGCGGGGTGTTGAGCCAGAGGTCCGTTGAGTTTATGTCGGTTTGGGAGCTTGTTTTGCGAGGTGTACGGAGCGGGCATTGTGGCTGCTTGCGGCCATGCTTGTTGCGTGGTGGTTTTTTTGTTTTGAATATTTTTCACACGTCTTGCTGGTTAATGAACGTGGGGGGGAGGTTAGCACAATGCTATTGGTTGCATTATGGTCAGTTTGGCATGTTTCCCATTGTTTTCACAGTGCTAGCCCCGCGTAGCCGTGCTCTAGCGTGGTAATTGCTGCCTGTGCCATGCTGCCTGCAGATCTGAAGCTGGATCGCATTGTTCATAATGGCGCAGAGGCTCGCTGTGGTCCGACTGAATTATTTGAACTGCGCCAGATGTCGGGTCTCGCTTCAAAGCAAGGGAGCTCTGCTCGTTTCGAGAGTGCGGGTCGGCTCTGCTTTTAGCTGTCGGCCTTTTGGCACATTATTTATTAAGTACTCTTTAATAAAAGGGGTGTGTGCGTGTTTGAGACGGGCCTGTCTGCGTCCTTCTCCGAGGACAGGGAGAGAGGGAGCTGTTTTTAAACTGCCTGGGAAATGTAGTACATTAAAAACCGCAGAGAACCCTGGGATTTGTAGTGTGGTTCGCAGTGAGCACGCTGCAACACTTTCTTTCTCGTGCTGAACCTTCAAGCTGTTGGCGATGAATGACTTTACTGTATTAATTAATAACTTTGTGAAACACGACGAAGTAAAGGGCGGTACACGCCATGTGGATGCGCGTTTGCGATTTTCTTTAATTCAGTTAATACGGCCGCTATACTATCGTTAGGAGGCCTTACCTTCCCGCTCGCATAGTCTGTGTCTGAAAGTTTATGTATTTATGCATTTATGTATGTACGCATATATTCAGTTTTTAAACCGTGTCATTAAGGCTCTCAGTTCCTGTAGTCGTGTTCTACAACCCAGCATCATTCTGCTGCGCTGTAATAACGCCGGAGCTGTCACCAAGCAACCGCAGCTGTACTTGCTGGAAGGGTTTCTTGGTCTCTGGCTGCCGGACTTGAACTTCAGACTTTCTTTTGTTAGGTGACCACATGGCACATTTCTTGTGGCTGTTGGCTATAACGAATTACCTGCCCGTACGCAGTCGCAGTTTTTGTTGGCACTGCTCGATTGCAGTTTAAGCAAACTCCTGGGCAGGGCTGCCCAACCCCGGTCCTGGGGACCCACCCCTGTGTGTCTGCTGGCTTTCATTCCAACTGAGCTCTTAACTTTACTTAAGTAATTTTAATTTTACTTAACTAAACCCATAGTTGTACAGATAAATTGCTTTATTAGACTTTTTAACTTGTTTTCAGTTCTTAAACAGTTGCAGATTAAGTTTGCTATAACATTTTACAACAAGTATTTTGAAATGCAACCTTTTTAGAAGCTGAGAACAGTTAAATCTAATTAAGCAAATTATGGGTTCATTTAAGTAATTGAGAGCTCAGCTGGAATGAAAACCAGCAGACACAGGGGGTCCCCAGGCACGGCAATGGGCAGCCCTTGCAACAGCCTGGTCACTACACACCATTCCTGCAGCTCACTTGTTGTTTTTTTTTTTTTTGTACAGTTTGTATTTGTAGCCAGCCAGCTGCAGAAGGACTGGAGATAAGGTCTAATAACTCAAAGCGTCTTCAGAGGGATTCTGATGTAGCTCTCAGAAGCCTGGGCAATGCAACCCCAAAGCACTTTCTCACACCCCCTACACCTTTCACATGTCTGTTTGATTGCAAGCCCAGCAAGCTTCATCCATGATTTCAAGTCTGCCCATTTACCTTGAAGTAATTTGCACCCCTCCACCCACCACCTCTGGAAACTTGTACAGTGTGTGATTAGTATTAGTTTACTGGCATTTAAAATGGGCTTGATTGCACTGTATATAGAATCACATTTACATGCATCTGATCCGTTTATCCTGACTTTGCTCTTTGTTATTTGATATCACATCTTTATAAACTGAGTTCCCATGCCCTGATTAGAACTAATCTTGGGCTAGCTTAAGTATCATTAGTTAAACAGGTTCTGTGAAACCAGCCTTAGATGTCTGATCCTTTTATGTTAACTTGGCTTGACTTTTTCTAGATCCCACACATTGTCTTTGTGTGGCTTTTTCTGCACTTGAATAAAATACCACAGCAGCAGCTCTCAAGCGGGCTGTGGGTCATGCTGGCATGGAGGCACAACACCCGTGCTGGAGTCGCTCACACTGCCCTCATACTGGCCCAGTGCATTGCTGTTACACTGGCCAGCTTCATTCTACAGATGATGCTGCGCAGTGCCTGTTCACAGTTCAGATGGTCACCCCTGACGAGGGTTAACTGATATGACTCCATGTACTCTGAGACAGTTCAGCCTTTTCAACTCGCCCCCCAATGCATTCTCGGTGCAGTCCTACTGCGAAAGGTACCTGAGACAGGTAAGCCGTACCAGAATGCACTGCGATGTGAGTTGAAAAGCCTGGAGTGTCCTGGTTTACATGGAGTCACATGGTAACCCTCCTCCTGACTCTTAACCCCAAAGTGTTGACCAAGGCTTCATTCTTTTACACCTCTTGTTAAGACTAGGAACATTCTCACTTTGCCACTGTTCTATGTTTATTCCTCTGGCCCAATAGCAGCGTGTTCTGTTTCAGAATCTGTTTCCAGTCTTCAGTAATAGTTGGGACAGTCCCAAGGCGCATGTACTAAGCATTAGCAGATGGGCTTGGAGCTTGTTGAAGCGTGCAGAACAGGCCAGCAATGTTTAAAAAGCTGACGAGTTGGGATTGTTGGAGAAGAGGGTTCTGTGTATGCCTGCACTTCCAGTAAGTTCTGCCCACTGCAGAGCCTGTTATCTGTTGACGTCCACCTAGATAGTCCAGATTTCGGAGGGTTCAAGCGTCGATAAATAAGTTGTCCCCCGAGCAGAAGCGTAATTTTCCACACACGGTGTCTCTCTAACACCTGAGATGAAAAGCCTTTCTCTCCACTCTACAATCCCCAGGGTCTGGCTCAAAAGGAAGTCCCTGGAGATGCTGTTAAACTGGACCCTGTTGCAGCTGATCAGTGGCAGTGATGCCCGCAGAGCCGGCTCTGCGTTCCTGCTTTGTTTGATGTTCTGTCCTGAGATGAAGGTGCGGCGTGATTGCTTTCTGCACAGTAGCCCCCTGTAAGAACATGCTTTCCAGTGGCTTACAGTTTTCACTTCTTCCTGTTCCCTGTGTGTTGAGTGTTCGTCTGTAATTGCTGTTGAAAGGCCCTGACAGTGCACCCCGGCAGAGCCACAGGACTGTGGTTTAAAGGACGTGGGCAGAAAGCCTTATTGTGCAATTCGCAGCTGGTCTTTTGATTTTTTTTTTTTTTTTTTTTTTTTTTTTTTTAAATGTAAGTAAACTCTCTGCTTCTGCCAGCTTTACAATGGTTTCAGGTAGAGACTCTGGTGAATAGACCCACATCTGTGAAGCGCCATTAAAAAGCGAGGCTGCACTGGGAGTCCTATAAGATGGGGTGTTTGTTTGGGCGATTGGGGCTTGGTAGTTGTGGTTTTGTGCAATTAAGCGGTAGCTGTATTTGTAACTTGCATGTTCACAAAAGTCTAGTACACTTGTTGGTCTGACTGTCAGCGAAGCAGTGTTTTCATGCATAAAAAACATTCTGTAATATTTTTTTGATAGGATTAATAGGATCCAGCAGTGGCTTTCTTTTTAAATGGTGTGTGTGTGTGTGTGTGTGTATTAAAATACCATAACCTACATTCAATAACCACTGATGGCTGTGCCCCTGGCTCCTGGTGTTTAAACTGCCTTCCCTTGTTTGGCGTGGCCGTGGTTCTGACGCATGGTGACTCTGCGTTCCTCTTGCAGCCTGGCCAACATCCCGCTGACACCAGAGACCCAGCGGGACCAGGAGCGGCGCATCCGGCGTGAGATCGCCAACAGCAACGAGCGCCGGCGCATGCAGAGCATCAACGCAGGATTCCAGTCCCTGAAAACACTGATCCCACACACTGACGGGGAGAAGCTCAGCAAGGTGAGTGTGTACCAGCAGAGATGCCATGCCGGAGGGGCAGCAGCTGCAGCGCCTGTGTAGCTGCACTTTAAAAGGAGGCTTTGTGTGCTTCCTCGTGGAGCCAGCAGCAGTCCTTAACCCGAGGGCTGGGCCTGTCTTGTGATGAGAGGAGGCAGGGATGACGATGATGCGATTGCGTGGGTCCCTCACAGCACAGCCTGCCTGCCTGCCTGTGTGTGTGTGTCTCTTACTGTTATCCAGAGATTGGAAATAAGACCCCTTGCATAGCGTTTTCACCTATTCCAGTTTTACTGCAAGCTTGATTAGGTAGGTAACGAGCTCAGGTGTGTCTTGCTAAACTCCTAGTGAAACCAGCAATGGATCAAAGTGCTATGCAATTGGAGTCTTGCTTCCATCCCTGCAATAAGACACATCCCCTGCCATGTGAAACGCAGCAGAGCAGAGTTGGCATGTACTGAATCATATGAAATCATTTTGGCACACCAAGATTTAATGTGTGCCTTCAGAGACCAGAGGGAGGGGGGTGGGGGCAGCACTTGAATGAATGCAGTTATTGTAAGTCCGTCCCGTCCCCCCCCCCTTCTTTGAAACCTTCAAGCTCACTGAAAGTTCCCAGCTGTGTGCAGTGCGGTTCATATAAACATCTCTCCTCCCCTGCAGGCTGCCATTCTCCAGCAGACAGCGGATTACATTTTCTCACTGGAGCAGGAAAAGACTCGGCTGCTGCAACAGAACACTCAGCTGAAGCGCTTCATCCAGGTACCGGATGGCTTGCTGTTTTGGGGGTGTTGAGGGTAGTCAGAACTCTGTCTTGAGCTGAGCCGTGTGATTTATTACCACAAGGCTCGGTATTCATTTAAAGTGCTAAATTGGCATCGCCATCCACTGAGCACGAATAGCAACACAAAAAAAAAAGTTCAAGAAAGGAAATGTTGGAAAACAAACGAGGAATTGAATCTGGAGTCAAGATGGAAATATTGACTCTGCGATCGGAGCACACAGGTAAAAAATGACATGAGGCTGGTGTCTCAAACCCTGATGTGGACTAGCTAACATTGCCTTTTCCAGCTGGAATTGTGCAGTTCGGAATTAATTGCACCTGTAGTTGTAATTACCGCCAGGTCTGTTTCTAACCCTGTTCTCCCCCCAGGAGTTTGGAGGCTCGTCCCCGAAGCGGAGACGGGCGGAGGAGAAGGACGAGGGAATCGGCTCCCCGGACATCCTGGAGGATGACAAGGCGGAGGACCTGCGCAGGGAGATGCTCGAGCTCCGGCAGCAGCTGGATAAGGAGCGTGCCGTCAGGATGATGCTGGAAGAGCAGGTGAGCAGCAGGGAGCGTGACTGGTTTGTGTCTGCATGCAGTCCTGTGCGAGGCAGCCAGGGATCTCCATTCACTGTGGACTCCTCTTGTAAAGGTTACAGAGATTGAAGTTGATCCGCTGGTCAGTTTCCATGGAGGTTGAAGAATTGCTGAGATGAAACAGACGACAGTATGTAGCAGTAGAGCTACCTGTAATATAATACTGTATTCCGATCCTAAACGATTCACAGATGTCAGAGTGTAACATCTGGACTCGCATTCCTTTTCTTTGTACCGGATTCCTTGTTTTTGAAAATCACATCCATCCAGATCCTCAGCCTCTCTCATGAGAACAGTGACTGATGTGCTGCTGCAGCTCTGTGCAGGAATGAGTGCTTGCAGCGAGGCCATTTATTATTTTCCTGTTATTTACTGCACTGTTAGGGGGTACTTTATGCAGTAAATATCTCTGTGATGACTCTGGGGAGGCTGCAGTGTCCTGCATCTCTTGAAGGGTGGGGGTTCAGGGGTCCTGACTCGAGTCTGAACTCTGCCCCCCCTCCCCGACAGGCGCGCACTCTGGAGGCACACATGTACCCCGAGAAGCTGAAGGGGATCGCTCAGCAGGTGCAGCTGGAGCAGGAGCTAGAGAGCCTGGAGAGGGAGAGAGAGACACAGCCGCCCGCGCAGACCTGCCAGGTCAGCAGAGCTCCCCAGCAAACACACTGCCTGCAATTTTGCTGTTCATTCCAGGGCTGGAAACAGGATTCCCAGTGTAGAGCAGTGTCACCCAGTCCAGGTTTTAATGCGAGCTTGATTAGACACAGTGGGTATAGCCTGTCCATCAAAGAGCAGTTGATAGCGAGTGACTTGCCTCTGACCTCCCCTTGCTCACGGCCCCTCCACTCTGTTTTTTTTCCTGCTCTCAGCTGTTGCTTCCAGCCTCCCCCCCTGAGCCCACCCACCACGCCACAGTCATCGTGCCAGCGCCGGCCCCGCCCCCAGCAGCGCATCACGTCACCGTGGTAACCATGGGGCCTACCTCCGTCATCAACACAGTGTCCACATCACGGCAGAACCTGGACACCATCGTGCAGGTAGGGATCTAGTCATGTTTGCAAGAAACCGATTACCTTGGCTTTGTCCCTTGGTGTACATATCCTAGCGATACACAGATCTGTATCTTTTTCAAGGTAATCCTTGTTGTTTCTTTCACAAAAGACAAGTCAACCAATCCCGTCAGCGTTCTATCACATCTCCTCTCAGTTCGAAAGTAAAAAGAGCAGCTCTAATGCTTTGTGTCATGATTGATCCTGTTCCTGAGTCCGTTCTTTGTTTGGGATTTCTAAGAAGTTCATGCAGGGTGTGTAGGCTCAGGGTGCCTCTCTCTGTAACCGCTGTACACGGTGTGAGCAGTCAGAACCTCTTGCCCAGACTGCTTGAGGTCTCCTGTAGCTGGTAGTTTCTCCGAGGCTGTGCCTGGGTGCTGATTTGTTTCCTCTGCCCAGGCGATCCAGCACATCGAGGGAACACAGGAAAAGCCCAGCGACGAGGAGCAGCGGCGAGCGGTCATCGTCACGCCGGTCAGGGCATTCTCGGAGCTCGGCCACGACTCGGACACGGCGTCGGACAGCGAGGGGGAGAGGATGAGGGAGCTGCCCTGATGGGAGGAGGAGGAGGATCCTGCTCCCGCTGCTCCCGCTGCTGCTGCTGCTGCTGCTGCTCACGCCGCTGCTGGGGGACGATCCATTCGGCGCGGAGTGTCAGCTCGATTTTCAACCCAACGCAAATAGGTCTTTTTTTCAGACCTTACCGATACTGTACAAAACTAAAACAAGAATTATATATATATATATATATATATATATATATATATATATATATATATATATATATATATATTATATATATACCAACCCCTTTCCCAACCCCTTTCCAAATATATTTATATATATATATATATATATATATATATATATATATATATATATATATATAATATATATATGAAGTTCTGGGGAGGCTTTGCACAGCTGGACACTGTGAGGGAATAATTTTCAGTCTTTGGATAGAGGAAATGTTACATCCGTTGGGTGCGCCTCACGGATATGTTGTGCATACTGGATTAACACACACACACACACACACACACACGCCCCCATGAGGAACGCTTTCCGAGGTTTTACACTCAATGACCCGTCTTGTGGTACCCTGCATGTTGTATGCTACTTAAAGACAAAACAGCTCTTAGGCAAGTTTACATTTTATTGAAGCCGTGATAATTGCGTTGTTTTAAACTGAAAGACTGCCATGCTGCTTTCTGATGCAATAAGCTGTTGTGTTGTGAGGGCATTAACATCACAGAATAAGCTATTCCACAAGTAAAAGACAATGCGCTAATGAGTCCGTTAACCCAGGGTGCCTATCGGTGTGTATCTACGTGCACACTTTTCCCTGATCAATATTAAACCTCACATTTTAAGTTTACCCACTTCATCTCGGGAAGGTGAGGTATTTGTTTGGTTCCAGGTGCGAAGTATCGGACAATTCAGCTGTGCACACACGGTCTTGCGAGGATGCTCATCAAACAGTTTGTCTGAATCGATTGCTGTTTCTTTTTAGTACTTTTTGTAAATCATTTATTAAGTCCTTGCTTATATTTTTTGTCACACCCTGTGTAGTTTTATATATTTGTTATTGTGTGGTGTGACGCAGTGTAAAAGCTGACATAACGACCAATTGAACCCCAGAGGAGGTTTGACTATGTATGTGTTTAATCTGTGCGCACGTGGGGCATTTGGAGTTGGGTATATACAAGTTCTCGCTAGCGTGTGTGTTTTTGTATCGGTTAGTCTCATTATGTGTCTGCGTTTGTCCTCATCCTCCTGCCCGAGTGGAAATGAGTCTGTCCGACTGTATATATTCCCCAACGTTTTCTTACGTGGAAATTCAACATCGTTTTTTACTTTTAAAAATATCCCCACAGTACAGGGAGTGTGGGAGCTCACTGTGTTCTACCTGGTATTCTGCTCTGTTCTATAACGTGAGGTGCGCTTATCGAAACGGTTCCTTTAGCTTGGCTCTTAATTGGTCTAATCAACACCCATTGTTGAATACTGAAGCCTGCTGCTTCAGTAGATGCCTCGTCCAATAGGAATGGAGTGCTGCAGACAATGAATCTTAATTCAACTGGAAACTACACACACACACCCACACACACACAGACACTGATGTCCCCTGTAATTTGTAATAACTACAAAATTAAATGTACAATCAAACTACATGATGATTATTAATATTATTACTGTTATTTTTCCCTGCAAAAGCAATCAACCAACGCATGCTTGCTCCCCCAGTACTTCTAAAGATGTATACAGTTTTCTTGTAAATGAAGCGCTCTCTCTTGTTCTCTCTCTCGCTCTCTCTCTCTCACACACACTTGTAATCACGCTCTCTGTCTGCTCTTGAGACTGCCTTGTTTCAAACTGTAGTCCTAGTACAAGCTTTGCGTTTTCATTAAAATAATGCTATAGAACAGGTTTATAAAGAAAGCACTCAAGCTAGTTTGCATAAGTGGATTTAGACATGGCTGTGTAATCAGAAGTCCTTTCTTTTTGAATGTAAATTATTTTGACTTTGGGATAGCAGACACATCTCCTCTATCGAAAGCTGGTTGTTTTGTGTCGGGGGGGGGGGGGGGGGGGGGGGGGGGGGTGGTGGTGCGACAAAACAAACATATCAAAGGTTTAGGAGGGATGGAGGGGGGGATGAATACTTTAAGCACTTAACTTTGTGATTATTCTTTTTTTTTTAAATAATTATTAGCTGTTCTTACTGTGAGTGTGTATGCCCCCCCCATGTCAGTGTCAGTCTCTGTAATTCTTATTTGGAGTGGTCTAGCGTCTCTCTTGCCCTTTTCCGTATTGCGGACCCTTTTTTTAATCTGTTTTTTTTGTTTTCTGTTCTGTTTTTTTGTCCCATGTGGTTGTTGAGAAGCTGTTATATTTTGTTTAAAACGAGGCGTGTGCCTTTGTAAAGAAAGACAATAAAGTTTGTACTTTGTTTTTTAGATGCCTGTGTTTTTTTTTGGAGTTCTCTGTTTATTTTTCTGTATCCTCTCTGAACTTTAAAACTCCTTGCACTTACTGCTTTTCACCAGCAGGTGGCGTAAGTATCCTCTGGTGCAGTGGTTTTCAAACTTTAGGCCCTGTACCCATTTCCAAATAATTTAGTCTGTCGCATAGCCCCATCTGAGATAGGGTCATAATATACAGATTTCCTTTTCTAATTACAAGATGAAGTACTGTAAATGGGGAAAACACTTAAAAACGAACAAAATCAAATACAGTTAGTTAACCACAGTGCAAATTCACCAACTAAAAACGTTATGTAAAATGATTTTATAATCCTGACTCCAGTGGAAACGAGTTCAAAAACAGGTTATGCTTCTGAAAAACAAAACTATAAGGTTCCAAATTTAAAACAAAATCAAAAAGCAATTCTCAACAAGACATGCTTTACTTCCAACAAGTGCAGAAGTGTAGAGAGAAAACAGATTTTTTTACAAGTTGCACATAAGGGTTTTCTTTTTTTTTTTTTTATTGGACTTGAATTTTATCGCTCGGCGCTCATGCACTGTGAGCAGCCAGCTGTATTCATAGAGTTTACCTCACCCAACAGAAAGGAACGTACAGCAGTGCGGCTGTAGTTTTATTTGAAAGGAGATTCAACATTGTTGATTCGATTGCTGAGCCCTAAAGTACTACAGCGGTAAACAAAAAAAAAAATGCTCTGTCTGTCGTTCCAGGATATTATATTCCTGATACTTAGTACAGTAGGCTTTTAGGCCACGCTGCCTCCCAGTCTCTCAGCTCTAACCACTAGACCACACTGCCTCCCAGCCCCTCAGCTCTAATCACTAGACCACACTGCCTCCCAGCCCCTCAGCTCTAACCACTAGACCACACTGCCTCCCAGCCCCTCAGCTCTAACCACTAGACCACACTGCCTCCCAGCCCCTCAGCTCTAACCACTAGACCACACTGCCTCCCTCCCAGCCCCTCAGCTCTAACCACTAGACCACACTGCCTCCCAGCCCCTCAGCTCTAACCACTAGACCACACTGCCTCCCAGCCCCTCAGCTCTAATCACTGCACCACACTGCCTCCCAGCCCCTCAGCTCTAACTACTAGACCACACTGCCTCCCAGCCCCTCAGCTCTAACCACTGCACCACACTGCCTCCCAGCCCCTCAGCTCTAACTACTACGCCACACTGCCTCCCAGCCCCTCAGCTCTAACCACTAACCACACTGCCTCCCAGCCCCCTCAGCTCTAACCACTACACCACACTGCCTCCCAGTCCCTCAGCTCTAACCACTAGACTAACACTGCACCACACTCCCAGTCCCTCAGCTCTAACCACTGCACCACACTGCCTCCCAGCCCCTCAGCTCTAACTACTACGCCACACTGCCTCCCAGTCCCTCAGCTCTAACCACTGCACCACACTGCCTCCCAGTCCATCAGCTCTAACCACTACGCCACATTGCCTTCCAGCCCCTTCACAGCATCTCAACAGAGAGGCAGTGCCAGTGAAACGTGTGGCTTCTCCATTATGAAAGAGCTCTGAGTGGGTGCTGATCCCCATGTGTGTGTCTCTGATTGGCTGCGGCCCGGCACAGTGGAAGTCCTTTATAGTTTTTTCTCAAAGCACGGCATGATGTCAGAGGCTGAGAGTAGAACAGGGAGAGCTATTTATACCAGCTCAGCCATGAGCACGGCACTGTGACTGCACTCCAGATATATCTGTCACTTCAACCCCAGCAGCTGCCCCGCCTCCTCAACATTATAATTATTACTACTGCACTGTTCCTGGCATTGTTTCTGGAGATGTTTTTATTTATTTAACCAGGAGATTTGCCCATTGAGACTGAGGCCTCATGTACAAGGGGGTCCTGGAAACCAATAAAAAGACCCACAAAGCTGAAGCAACCCAATCCAAACGTGTGATTCAGATTTAATGAGCAGCATGCAGAGACTCTAATGATGATGATAATGATTTAAAGTATCATCCTCTCAGCCCCAGTCGTTACACCTGCAGGACAAGCGCGTGATCTCCACTTGAGGGATCTGTTTCAGGGCAGGCTTGTTTTCTCCATGTCCCCCCTGTGCCCAGCAGGGGGCGGTGCTGTCTGGGATCCCCCAGGCTGAAGGGGAGCATGCTGAGCTGACACAGTGTGGTGTTTTGCGGAGGGTGTTGAGGTTGAAGGGGCACGATCTGATCCTGAGCTAATGCTCTGGCAGTGGACGTGTGCTGACCCTGCTGGCTGCTCTGGGCTGTAGCGTTGCCAGCTGTCCTGGGGCTCACCAGACTGTCCCAAAATGCCTTCCCGGGACACAAAGACACAGCAGTCTTTAAGTCGTAGAATACTTCAATGTGCAGCATGTAGTGCAACGGGTTTACATTTCCAGTCATGCAACTTGCTTTACAGCACTCTAACTGCGGTCTTTAGAACAGGAAAGTGATAAATGAATGAAAGTGATACATGAATGGCCACTCTCAGCTGTGGGGCGGCGACACAACCTGTATGGTAATCAGGTGGGTAAATAAATACAGCAAAATCAGAAGATGACAGGACAGATCAGTAGGTGGTCCTGAATAGCGATTTTGTTTTTAAATATTCAGGGGATCGTGTTGTGGTGAAAGACACATCTAAAGAAATTCTGTGATAATTTGTCATTTTTTTTCCTTGTCTTACAGTCCTTTACATCCGTATACCCTGATACTGCGCCTTTCAGCTTCAAGCACTCAGAGTTCACTGTTAAGTTGTCTCTTATGTATGGGCAGGTGTAACGAAGGGACGTGGACAGTGAATCATACAGCTGAACAACTTCACTAATCACAAGTGTACTTCTATATGAAGAGAAAGCTCCAGTCTATATTCTGCACCTGCTTATAGGCGTCCTTGTCATAGAAAGCCAACCTTACAGGGCCTCTCGCGTAAACCCTTGTTTTCAGGGTGCTGGGGGTTAATGAAAGCATGCCTGCGCTCCGGCCTGGTGAGAGCCGTGGTCCTTCCCTGTGGAAAGCTCTTCTCTGCTCTCTGTAAGCTGCAGGACTCTGGTACAAATTCCCCCAGATCTGCTGTGGGTCAAAGGTCGGGGGAATGATGTTAAATTAAACCTGAAACCAGAGACCAGCCAAGACCAGAAGTACACTTAAATCAACAGTGGATCTAATGCTATGCATTTAGCATAGTTTAACCTGTTATGCTTTACCATACCATGCAGGTCTTTACAATGCTTGCCTGTGTGTTTTACACTTTGCCATGCTTTATCTCCAACAACATTGAACAGATTTTGTTGTTTGCTTGGTCACCCATTGAAGAGTGTGCCAGTTAAACACAGGACCTTTGCATCATAGGAAAAGGTTCGTTCTACCATGCTTTACCGTGATTTTACCACGGAATACCACACTGATACTCTCATACTTTATTATACATATTCACTGGTTGATTTTGTAAAGCAGAAGGCCTCCTGCAAACCCAGGGTTTGTCTTTACTAGAGCCAGAGCTATCTCCTGTTGCTGTGTGGCTTGTGTCCTGCCCTCCCCTCCTCCCTCCCCTGCCTTTCCACCTTTCCCCCTGGTGTATATATAGCTGCTCTGAACGGCAGAGTTCTCCTGGCAGCCAACATGAAGGGTCTAGTCTCGTTCTGCTGCTTCCTCGCTGTGCTGGTCCTGGGGACAGCAGGTAAGGGATGCTTTCACTCCTGTTTGTTTGTTTGTTTGTTTGTTTGTAAGCAAAGGAAGAGCCTGATGCAAACTGGAAGTGATGGCTTCTGTTGTGGTGCTGGTATGAAGGGAACTCCACTAAGTACGGTCTAGCTGTCTGCAGCAGAGAAAGGAAGACATGCAGAGGAATGACTCTGAGTAACGTGCGACTGGTGGCTGCTGCTGTTTGGTTTTTTTTTAAATAACAAGATTTAAGAAAGACCAGCGAGAGTGCAAAATGAATGCTGCTTTTTAAAAGAAAAGTGGTGTGGAATTCCGAGGGAAATTCCAGCAGCTGCAGCAGGTGTTCCGGAAGAATATTTAAGAGAGTATTTTTCAACAGTAATAGTTGTAATAGCTATGACTGTACCGCTGCAGTTACCTTTAGAAGTTAAACTGGCAAACGCAAATCACTGTACTCGAAAAAAAGAAACTACAAGGAACTTTGAAATAGTTCAGTCCTTTTTTCATTGAGAATCTATGTGCTTTTGTTATGCGTGTGTGTGTGTATGTGTGTATATAATGTGTAGATGAGTTGAAATTGCACTTTGCCATCTCACCTCCTCTGGAATGGTCAGCTGTTCTGAATCCCATCAGGGACCTTTAATAATAGACATGTGGTGGAATTCGATAACGTTTTATGAATCTGGACATAGATATTGTATTTGCATTATTAAAATACGGGCAGGGCTAGCACCAAATAGATGACTAGTCGACTAAAAAAAGTGGCTTTCGTCTTCAGAAACTGGTAGCCGACTAATGGGATGTCATGCGATTGCAGAGTGATTGTGAAGCCAGCGGAAGTGCAGTTACAATCCATTAACCTATAAATGACATCTTAGAACATCTTGGGACATTAATAAAGATCCAAGCAGCTGGTTATTGGTCTCTTCTGCAATGCTTGTGAATGGAGGGTTGGTGGTTACCCTTGTTCGTCCTTGGGATGATTCCTTCTCTCTCTCTCGCGCGCGCTCTCTCTGTAGTCTGGGCTTCAGTCAGGTGACTAGGTTTGGAAAACACAGTGTAACTGGACACCGACCCCTGTCAGAGTGCGTACCCCCCCTCCACCACCACCACCACCCCGGAGCTCACCACAGCTGCTGTCTCCCTGCACTGTCACAGTCACAATTTATTCCCAGCAGTTGCCCTTTTAAGGCTATCCATTATCTTATAATGTGCTGAGCCTTATCTGATCAGAGACTGCTGTCCCTGAGGGCTTCCAAGCAAGCCAAACCCAAACGCTGACACTTTGCACTAAGAGGCTGTGAGAGGCTGTGTGAAGCTGTGAGACTATGAGACTGTGAGAGACTGTGTGAGGCTGTGAGTCTGTGAGGCTGCGAGAGACTGTGCGAGGCTGTGAGACTATGAGACTGTGAGAGAATGTGTGAGGCTGTGAGTCTGTGAGGCTGTGAGAGACTGTGCGAGGCTGTGAGACTATGAGACTGTGAGAGGCTGTGTGAGGCTGTGAGTCTGTGAGGCTGTGAGAGACTGTGCGAGGCTGTGAGACTATGAGACTGTGAGAGACTGTGTGAGGCTGTGAGTCTGTGAGGCTGTGAGAGACTGTGCGAGGCTGTGAGACTATGAGACTGTGAGAGACTGTGTGAGGCTGTGAGTCTGTGAGGCTGTGAGAGACTGTGCGAGGCTGTGAGACTATGAGACTGTGAGAGGCTGTGTGAGGCTGTGAGTCTGTGAGGCTGTGAGAGACTGTGAGGCTGTGAGAGACTGTGCGAGGCTGTGAGACTATGAGACTGTGAGAGACTGTGTGAGGCTGTGAGTCTGTGAGGCTGTGAGAGACTGTGCAAGGCTGTGAGACTATGAGACTGTGAGAGACTGTGTGAGGCTGTGAGTCTGTGAGGCTGTGAGAGACTGTGCGAGGCTGTGAGACTATGAGACTGTGAGAGGCTGTGTGAGGCTGTGAGTCTGTGAGGCTGTGAGAGTCTGTGCGAGGCTGTGAGACTATGAGACTGTGAGAGGCTGTGTGAGGCTATGAGTCTGTGAGGCTGTGAGAGACTGTGGCATTAACGATGGGTTTGGAACCAGAGTGTTCATGTGCATTGATATTCGCTGGAATTCAATTGCAAGTCATATTTTAGTTCGCTCTCCCAGAGCTCGGAATATGCAGTGCTGGCTAACGCGATGCTTTTCGGCTGCCGGCTTGTCTTCTGTTTCGCTGTCTGTTTTGCGTTCTGCACAAGAATGTTAATCCGACACCAAGCTTCAGACCAAAATAAGACGGTTCCTCCTTGTGTTGTCCTTCCTCCCTGGCACAGGTTAGGCTAGTAAAGATCCACAGGGGGTGGAAGAGGGACAGCGCCTGCAGTGTAAGGGCTTATACTGGGGTACATCGGAGATGTAACGTTTCTCCGGGAAATATTAACACCAGTGCTTTATTGCAGTAGCTCTAGGCATTGGGCCCCTTTGGGAGAAAGGGATTTCTGCTATAGAATATTACTGCAATCTTGACATGTGTTGAATGGATTTACTGTAGAGAAAAGGATAACGCTTCTGTAGTGTTTTTAAATAACAGGCTGTCTTTATAGACAGCCACACGGCGATGGCCTGCTATCATTTTTCATTTCGTAGTGTAGTTACGTGTTTGCGGCTTCCATTCATCTTGAAACAGCTGGTTTTAATTGTGGGTGTCCTGTGGTTACTGACTGGTATTCTCCATTACAGCCCCACACACCCATGCTTCATTGCTTCTGAAATCTCTTCTGAATGCCCAGTAGTGAGTGAACTGATCAGCACAAGCTCCCAGCTTCGTCTTCACACACTCCTGAGAACTTTTGAACAAGGATAGGATTGGAACTGCCTGAATCAGTACAGGGAAAGAATTAAAAGAGCCTCCACACAGTTCTAGAATCAGAATTGTGGAATTCTTCTCCCTCCATTCTTTGCAGTAGAATCCCCTATAATAGTGTGGTGTTTTACAGTAATCATTGGCACTGTTGTAGGGCAGATATGGTAAAGTAAAGCCACGTAATGTTTTATAATCCTGTGGGACCCATTCCTCCAACCAAAAGAAGAGGGCAAAGCTTACAGCTGACATTCACAGAGTATCAGAGTATACTATATTACTGCATGCCTTTCTCTGAGCTATACTAATAGCCAGACTGCTCTTTGTAACTCTATACAGTGCCTTACATTCATTCTGATAGAAGATCTGCAGCCACCTCCCAGGGCGTTCTCCGGGTGTGTTGAATATATTAACATCCATCAATACGTGCATGTCAGTCTAGGAATTATTATTCACTAGCTCCAGAAAAGTTTCAGAGATACAGTATCAAAGTTTCTTATCAAAGCAATCAGTTAAACTTTTGTGAAAAGGTCCCATGGTAGACATGCTCATTCCCTGAGACCCCAGAGTTCCAGCCAGGAGCAGGGATATCAGTCAGGCACCAGCTGAGAGGGACCCTGCAGCTGCCAGTGCCCTCTATCCCAGCTGCCCTGACCACCCGGAGAGCCCTCCTGTTTCTGTTTTGCCGGGTCAGCCCTGTAGTGGTTTTTCTTGGTTTTCAGTGGTGGAAGTTGATGAGTGCTGTATCAGGTTGTGCCGTGTTACAAATTAATATTTCACCCAGGCTGCTGATGATACAATATTCCCATGTTCATTTTTCTTAGTTTGATTTGAACCTTAACCTCTCACCACCTGTCAAGGGTTTTCCTGGTGATTGAAGGGCATTGAAAAGACCTTGCCTGGCGGAGTCCCAGTTTTAGCACAAGCAGCTAGCTGCAGTGTGCCTCACCCTTCCTGGGGGACCTCCCTCTTAGGGGGTGAATAGGTATTGAGGACTCAAAGCCTGCTCAGTCCTGGAGAAGATGATTGCAAGGATGCGTAATGTTTTTTTTTTAAGGAATATAGAAAGTTTATTACCTCATTTAATATGCAGTATATGGATATTGCTGTAAGCACAGATTGGAACTGGAATGGTTTTTATTGATGCCAGTGTTTCTCTAAATGTAATATTGCACGATGTGTGTTGCAGCCTTTGGTTCCCATCTGACTAAATATTGGATTCAGATATTTGTATGAATTAATCTGACAATCATTGTTAAGTGCCCCAGCACAAGCAAGTATTGACTGCCTGCATCTTAGGGTTTCTGATCAATTTAATTTGTAATCTGTTCTGTGCTACTGCAAAACCTTGAGACCCTGTGAACCAACAGCTGTAGTTTATTGTACTGTAAATTCTGCATTTCAGCATTCTGTATATTCCTATCTGAAGTCAGGTAGGGTCCTGGGATAGTCAACTGAATCTGGGACGGCTCTCGATTTAGGACGTCCCTAATCAATATTGGTTGTACCCCTTTGAATCTGGGTCACTTCTCTGAGACTGCAGAGGTTGTATGCAGAACACTTTACAAAAGCTGCAAAGCAAAACCGGAGTCTCCCGTCCGCTTGGTTATACTGTGTATTGTCATACTTACTAGTCCCCACATTAAAGCTCATTTCAGGTCCTTCAGATTAGTGCAACAACAACAAAAATGAACCTATAAAATAAAATCTATTTTACAAGATAACAGAGACAATAGTTTACAGTGTTCCTACAAATGTGCTGTTTAACAAGTTTCTCTGATAGTTTTCTGGCTGACACAAAATAAGGAAAAAGTAGAACAGAAGAAATTCACTATTTATGGAGTGAATGGTGGCAAGGCATTCAGACACCTGGACGACTAGTGCTGTGTCTTTAAATAGGAGAGGAATTCTTCTTTTCCACCCCCCTGGGACCCATTGTGAGTCTATTTCCGTCTCTTGTAGTAACAAAGTCTCACATCTTGGACACCTGCTGTTGTCTGTCCCCTCTTACCCCCGCAGGCTGGCTGCTGGGAGGAGCTGAAAGGAGCTGACCCAGAATAGACTTCAGTGTGGTCCAGTATTAGAACTGGGAACTGTGGTCTGGTGGAGGCAGTGTGGTCCAGCATTAAAACTGGGGACAGTGGTCTGGTGGAGGCAGTGTGGTCCAGCATTAAAACTGGGGACAGTGGTCTGGTGGAGACACTGTGGTTGATAGGTTAGAGCTGAGTTACTAAGAGGGCAGTGTGGTCTAGTGGTCAGTGACATAAAAGACTTTTCTAAAAAGTGAAGACTAAGTCTGTAGGTCAATCAATCCTGTGAATAACGTGCCTCAGCTCTCATGCATGGATTCAGTGATGATTGTATTTAGCCTGGCATGTGATGGTGAGAATGATGCTGATAGTGTGATTGTATGAGAGCAGTCCATGTGTTTGCACTGACTTGCTGAAGGACACCATTGCAAACTGGAAACGAGACTCCAAATTTGCCCACTACACTGATAAAGAAACTAACCCTGATCTGGTATGTTTTACCTACTGGTCGTGCGCACTTTTCTCTGAAAGCATAAAAATTAAGCAACATAATTCATACATGAAAAGTTTAGTGGATGTCATTAATACATTCTTGATTGTTCAGAGGCTTCAGCACAGTCCCTAGCAGGGTGCGCTTTACATAACCTTTAAGACCCTACCCGTTGATGGCCTGATTTTGTGGACCGCACTCCCCTCTGAGTCTCCCCACCTCCCAGAGAAGCAGCTTCCCACTCTAATTGCAGTTTGTTGTAAGAGGACGGTTGTCTCAGGAGCTGCCAATAGAATAACCTTTCATGGGTCGCAGAATAATCAGGGCAAATGGAAATGTGCACCACCTCCAGTTTCAACAGCATACCCCGACCTGAGATCTGAATTTAGAAACTAGATGAACACTAGAACCGCTGCGGTTCTACTCAGACCTGAAAACGACGGCTGCTGTCACTGTGACGGTTACATTTCAAACAACATCAATACTATAATGAGAGACACATCATATCAAACACCTGCCCATCCGAAAGGCTCTATTTAAATGACTACTGCAAAAATGAAAAACTATAATAAAATAAACATTTCAAAAGAAACTATCGTGTAGACAGGTATATGTCCATAGAAAACTGTAAAAACTATTTAAAAAAAAATTAAAAATAAAATAACATGTTTTCTCTTGCGTGTGGCACTCGGTGCAGCACTAAATCCAGGCTGAGCTGCAGCAGCACTCTGCTGCTTTGCAGTTTTCTGATCGAAATGTTTCTGCCGAAGCGCTGTGGCTTCAAGATGAAATCTCTCCTACTGATATTTTCCCCTGTGCATTCCTTGTATAAAACAAAGGAATTGATGGCTGACAGGTCCAGTAGAGATAACAACAGGATTGTATATAAAAAAAATAATATTTGTAGGTTATATTCAAAACAAATGCATGTATTATAAAAGGCAGTCAAAATGACGGCTTTGGAGGTTCTAGGTGGGCGGGATTATAACTTCCTTATCTTTGTGATCCTGCTTTTGAAACAGCGTCAGGGTATTTAATACACATATTTAGGAAAAGTCATAAACGGACAAGAGCATAACTTTCAGACATGCAGAGTAATTTCAATTTGAAAACCTCAAACCGTCAAAATGACTGGCGTAGCGGATCTAGTGTTAAGCCTCCCCCAGCCCCTGCTCACCGTTCTTGGTATGCTACATGAATACCGAGACTTGAAATATCTCTGTAATCAGATTGTCTGAATTCAGTTTACATTTTGGCTCCTGTTCTGAAAACCTGCTCTTTTTGGAGTTCCTGCCTCAGCACTTACTAGCTGTGAAAAGGAAAGCCCTGACAGGTGGTTTCCAGAACAGATTGAGACATTAACAAAGCTTGCTGTGAGGAGAGGGGTACTGGGGTGGAGTGAGGTTGGGCAGACAGACGGACGGACGGGGCATGATTAGGGTGACCATATGGCTCCAGGTTTTGGACAGTTTTTTAAATTTACATCCCAATGCATTCAGATACATTCTATCTGTCTCTTCTTTAAGAGATGTAGTATTAGAAGTAGCATAATGCATTTGGAAGTGAGTTACAAAGCTTCCAAAATGTCCCACTCTGTCCGAGTGAGACTGATTCACTATCCCTAACCATCTCTCTGACCCCTAACCATACCCCGGACCCCTAACCCCGAACTCTAACCCAAACCTTAGTAGATATAGATCTTACAAGATCTGAACCCACATGCATTCATTATACACAACAGAGTTGTAGTGTGACTGGTCGTTCTAAAGAAAATAATGTGTGTTATAATGGGTAATAATTCACAGTGTTGGAGGATCTCTCACCTTTACATAATGGAGGAGGTTTGCGCAGTCGGACTGTGTCTCGCCAGCTGTAGACAATGACTCAACATTTCCTCCCTAAGGAGGTGATACACTGAGTTAGAATGTGAATGTATTCCATCTGAACCTTCTGTTATTTCAAACCACTGAGTTCACATTCTCTCAGAACAAACAGATTATAAAAAGCAGCTTTACTACAAGGGAAAAGAAAGCTTTGAATTACAAAAAAGGATTTCAAATTCATATAATCCATTAAGGTATATCAAAGTGAATACGGGTGTAATTGTTGTAAGTTTTGGATGATGTGTTTTTTGCTATAATTTACCCATCACCTGAAGGCCTTTTTGGAAGCCAATAATTCTTAATTAACACAAGCAAAACTCCAATTGTTTTGAGAGTGATTCCTCTTATGAGTTTCTTTGTCTTTGCCGTCAGCCTCTATCCACGTGGATTGCTTCATGCGCTCTGTTTGTTATCATGTAAGTAATGAAATTGAAAAAAAAAAAGCAGTAAAACATCCAAAATATTATAACGTCACAAGCTGGCATATTATAACGTCATCAGCTGCTGGCTAATCAACGTAATTATTTAAGCCATTGACATCGAATGCCATTGGTAATGAAGTGTCGAGCATTCTAAATTCTGATCTGTTGCCATTCACAGAGCGAGAACGCACTCTCAGCAGAGTTCTAGGTATAGTTGCCACTCAGTGGTTTAAATGCAGCCATGACAGAACATTTCTTTTAGTAGCTCAGCAGCTGGAGCTCATGAACTCCGAAGAGAGAACCTGTGTTCACCCCCCGTTTTGGATACTATTTCATAAAAGAAGCACATGTGCCGATTTCAGGCTGTGTGGAATGTGTACAGCCTCTGTGGTTTCCACCAGTCACACCTTTTTCAGCCAGGAACCGCAATGGTAAAGGGACAGAGGTGTGAACTGGCCAAGTTCCACAGCTGTCAGGATTATATATAGTGTGAGCTATAATGCAGCGTGCACTCTGATCTTTGCAAAGCTGTATATGGCAGATACACTGTTGCATGTTCCTGGGTTGTCAAGGTCAGTTGTAACAGGCTGTTAAGACCCATGCTGGTTATTATTAGACCAGCTGTGCGTGTCTCCTTTTCTTCTTATAGTCCCTGAGCTGGCCTGTAGCCCTGGATAGAATAACCGGGAGACCCCAAGTCACTAGTCCTCTGTTACATACTGTACTGTTGTGAAACCATGGTGACCCATTCATAAAACACTGCTCTCCGTACTGTACTTTGATTGTGAAAACTGGTGATTCACCCTGGACAGGCAGCATGGTATGATTGGCCAGCGATCATGCCTAAGCGTGGTTACGGTCACATTTTTATGGAATAAGACTTTATTTGGAGTTGGTGTTCAAAGGGACTAAGATAAGAGACTGGGTCATCCATGCCTAGTGACTATATGATCTTTAGTTCAAAGAAAATAAATATGCTGCATTTTGTTGACAGTTTCATTTATTCATTTTGCATTAAGATCTTTATGCCACCACAGTTCCTCTGTTTATATCTGGTGAAACTGCTGTTGAATGTGGAATGTACCATGTTGTTTCTGGGGTGGGTGAGTTTGGGTGGTACCTGTGAAATGCAATGGTGAGACAGCTTTGGAAACTGAACCCCCTCTCCCTGCCCACATGGTATATCATTGGGATAAAGTTTGCTTGCCTCATAAGATTTGGACAAAATTTGTAATACTACCACTTATGATAAAGCCTAAAACCAGAATGTGGATTGTATTCAAATTTAAATTTAAAAAATGTAAAAAAGAGTACATTGGAATATGTATATATGCGTCCCGAGTAACTATATCCAATTAAGCACTTCGGTCCGGGCAGCAGAATGTAGAAAATGACATCAACAACCCCCTTCCTGAAAAAAAGAGATGCTTGTTTTGTTTTTAAAGACTGTTTTTAAGCTTGCTCTCTCTCTTTGAGTGGAACACAAGGATCTGATTGAAACCTTTCTGATCATTTAGAACCAGCATCTGAAGAAGTCGTCAGCCACCCAAAGATCCACGATGAACCGCTGGTACGACTCCAGCTGAAGCACAATGGGGGCGACCTCCTTACGTGTACGTGCAACGGAGACAACAACCCCCTCTTTAACGGCATCAAAAAGACTATAGAAAGTATAGAAACTGAGGAAGACATAGTCCCGAAACCTGATGTGGTATCAGCCCTGGATGGGGAAGAGAACGAGAAGAACGAAGAGCTGACCTCTGCAGAGGATGGAGAGCCTAATGCCTCAGAACAAGACAGCGCAGAGGCTGCAGAACAGAACCCTTCAGAAGAAGAGGAGGAACACTTGCAGGATGAAGAATCAGATGCCTCAGAGGAGCAGGATGGGGAAGAGACTGCAGAGAAGAACACCTCTGAAGAAGAAGAAGAAGAAGAAGAAGAAGAAGAAGAAGAAGAAGAAGAAGAAGAAGAAGAATCAAAGACGTTAGATGAAGATGTAGTTGAAGAATCAAATTCCTCGGATGATAATGTAGAGGTTGCAGATCAGGAAACACAAGAAGAAGAAAAGGGTGAAGAATCAATTGCATCTACAGGAGAAGATGCAGATTTAGAGTCTGAAGAACAGATTGCATCAGAAGAAGAGACTGGAGGAGAGTCCACATCAGAGGAAGAAGAAAAGGATGCCTCAGAAGACGACACGGATGCTAGTGAATCTGAAGAAGAACAACAGCCTGATGTAGACGAGGGGGATTCGACTGCAGAGGTGATGGAACTTGTAGAGGCTGAAGTGGATGATGCTGCCGGTGCCTCCCTTGAGTCTGAGGAGCAAAGCGATGAGAGTGAAAGTCTAAACCGGGAAGATGAGACTAACCCTGAGTCAGAAGGAGAGGATGAAAAACAAGATGACATGATCATGGGTGACAGGAACACCCATGATCATGAACGCTTGAGAGAAGTACCAGAGGACAACCAAGAATTGACAGGAGAACAAGATGATGATAATGTGCAGGATTCCTCGCAGGACCAGGTGGAACTCCAAGAGACGGAGGCAGAAAATTATGCTTCTGATTCTAAGGGTGACATCAGTCAAGAAGATGATGAGAGTGAAGAGAATCTGGAACCCGCAGAAGACGTAGAGACTCAGGAGGAGGCTAAGGAAGGACAAGGGGTTGAGCAAGAAAGGGATGAAGAACAGCAAGATTCTGCTCCAGAGGACAAAAGTGATTCTGTGGAGGAGGAGAAGGTGGGAGAAGGCGGATCTCAAGAGGAGCACAACCCTGAGACAGCCGATGAAAGAGACAGTGAGGATTTGTCTGATCAAACTGAAAGTTCTGATGATAAAAAAGTGTTTGATTTGGAAGATGTCAGTCCTGAAGAAGAGGAGGAGGAAGAAGCTAACAGTGAAGAATCTAGCACAGAAAGCATTGATACAGAAGAAAATGCCACAAGATCTCAGGAGGAGAAAGAGTCTGGTGAGCTGGGTCAGGAAGGAGGTCTGCCTGTTAATGGCGAGGCAGGAGAAGAGGGATCAACGGGAGAGACAGATCCAGAAGATGTTGAAACCCCAACCTCTGATCAACCAGGGACAGAAGAATCTGCCGAGGAAAAACACGAGGAGGGAGAAGAAATAGAAGCAGCATCTACAGTGGACGAGAAAGGCGGCGAGGAGGGACCTCAAGATGCTGACGTCAAACCAGAACCCGGAGAAGCCACCGAGTCTGAGGACCGTTCGGCAACACAGAAAACAAAATCTAAAATACCCAAATCAAGGGTAACAAGAGGTGTGGACAGTTTATATAATGTAACAGAAAGGTGCATCCACTAAATACGGGCTGTCCTTTTCTGATTGTGAGACAATCCTAGCAAGTCTACGGCAATATAATAAACAGTATGTGCAAAGTTCAAGCAATCAAATCAAGACTGTATTGATTTCAATTGCTAGGAAATGTCACCCACAGCAAGTCAGTTCCCCTAAACGGCCCCTTTTGTATGGTATGACATTTCTGATGCTGGTGACCTAACATACTATGGCAGAGGCACCCGCTTGGGGACTTGGGTTCGCTCCTCCTCCAGTTACACTCGCTTCATAAATAAACCAGCTTTTGGGGCAACTGTTGCGTGTTAACGACAAGCATCTCAAAAGCTTTATGCAGCAAGTGAATTTCAGAACAAGTTGTGAGTAGCTTAAATCAGCAGCCACAGTCACACAATATTACCGCTGGTGTCTGTGAACAGTATTTAGTTCCGAGTAATTTCTTTATATAAAATATGTCAAGGTCACCGTTAGAACCTACTGCCAGCGGCCACTATTAGAATTCTTTTGTATATATTTTTTTTTTACACCTTATAATTTTTAAGTGACTTATTTTATGATTTATGTTTGAATGGTTCAGAAGGAATCTTTATCTTTTAAATTTGAAAAACAAATCTTATTTGGGGGGATATGGGGAGGTGAAGGTGGGGTGGAAACATATTGTGGTTTTTCCCCCTCAACCCTGCAATCCCTGAAATAAATATCCATGTCGTTTTTTTATGTCAAGGTGCTTTTTTGCTCACCCAGATTTCCCTGCGAGTTTGTCAAAGTGCCACCGTCTTTATCCAGCTGTTTCTTTTGTTTTTTTCTCTTCAGAAGATGAGGATGAATTGTTGGCCTCTCTCCTTAGAGACAGGTCTCACATTGAAGAGACACTCAGGCTGAAGGAGGACACCAAGTCAGATGATTACTCGGGTAAGCCTCCTGCCGCAGTTACAATTTCTTAGGTCCCAGTTCAAAAGCTAAGGTTACTTTTTTCTTAGTGAAGAGAAAAAAAAGTACATTGCAATTTGAATGGGGATTTTTGCGTATATTTCTTACTGATATGGTCAAATGAAATATGGTGAAATTTGTCTTGCAGCTGCACTCCAACGCCTACGAAAGATCTACCACTCGGCTATCAAACCTATGGAGCAGGCCTACAGGTACAATGAGCTGAGGCAGCACGAGATCTCGGGTAAGCCCTTCCCTTCAGGCATGTATTGTGGAGCTGAGCTCACGACTGCGTTAGTGCGTTCATTTCTAAACTCATAGTTAGGGATGCAGTCCGATAAGGACTTTATGTTTTTAGTTGATGGTTCTGGGTAAAGTTGTGGTTAAGGTTTCGGATTAGGTTGGTGGGTTTACTGTATGTATAGATATATTGATGATTGATGATGTACTACTGCACTGATGGCTGCGTAGGACTGCAATGCATTCACTGGCACAGTCCATGATGCCCTGATGCAATCCCTGAATTGAAACTGGACTCACCACCCTAGCGTGGGACCAGCACAGCATGGAAACGTGTGGGCATGATCAAAAGACTTTCTACCAACAATATCTTCCCTCCACCCTACATATGGTCTCTTTGGGTGAAGCAAGCGCTCCTCAAAGCCTCTACTCTGTTATTTTCAAATGAATTCACACTTTTTTGAGGAAAGGCAACTTGCAATGTTTTGCACGTGGTCACGTGAAGATCTTGTGCTTCTGGTACCAGAGAGAGTCCACAACGTCCAAACATCATCCAAACAATCAAGCAACCTTTTTTTTTTTTTTTACAGTATATCTCAACTGATTTTCCATTCAGAATTAATTGAGCTCTTTTCAAAAGGAGGTGGTGTGAATCTTTTTATATGTCTCTAAATGATCACGGCATTGTGGGCCATTGTGCTTCTCCTCCACTTTCACTATCAAATGAAAGAAGTGGCTTTCTATCGTCTCTCATCTCTTTTCCCAGCACTCTCTCTCTCTCTCTCTCTCTCTCTCTCTCTCTCTCTCTCTCTCTCTCTCTCTCTCTCTCTCTCTCTCTCTCTCTCTCTCTCTCTCTCTCTCTCTCTCTCTCTCTCTCCCTCTCTCTCTCTCTCTCTCTCTCCCTCTCTCTCTCTCACTCTCTCCCCCTCTCTCTCTCTCTCTCTGTCTCTCTCGCTCTCTGTCTCTCACTCCCTGTCCCCCCTCTCTCTTTCTCTCTCTCGCTCCCTCCCTCTCTCTCTCTCTCTCTCTCTCTCTGTGTTTTCTCTCACTCCTGTGTTGTTCTCTCATCTCCTTCCCCTCTAACAGCCTACCCTGGACGAACGTTAGGTGCCTCGGCGACAGGTGGGTACCCTGGAGCCCCCTTGCATGCCACTGCCTGGGATTTTAACCCTTTCACTGTCTGAGCATCCTGAGCTATTCAGCACAGTCCCACTGGGCTGCCAATCAAGCGTCTCGCTGTCCCAAATTTTAATCCTGAAATAATCTCTTAACATTGTTATATGGTTGGCTATACTAGGTGCAAGCTACATTCTGTCCTATTATAATAAAGCTGCCCAGAATACCAGGGCCACTTGCAGTGTCTGTAAGGGGGTGCTGGGGTACTTGCTGTGAGGATGGTGAAAGGGGCGAAAGCATGCAGGACCGGGCCTGGAGTGGCTATCAATCTGAGTATCAGGAAAGAGACCCTGTTTGGGAAATGTACCTGCTGCTGCATTCTGCTTCCAGCTGGCAGTACTGAATACTCACAATCCATGTAGTGGGCTTTGCAGCCTTCTACGAGTGGCATATCCCTAGTAATCCTCCTGTTAGGATTGGCTATTCTGTTTTTTACCACGAGAAGCTTGTTATAACCGTGGGTCTTTCTTTCTACATAGAGCTGAGGTCTGGGAAATGAAAGCTATGCTTTTTGGGGGGGGGGGGGTTTGCTATAAAAAAAAAAAAACAATGCTGTCTGGCACCTTTCTGCTTGATGCTTGATCACTGGGGCGGGGTGGGGTGTTTTATGTCCATACTGTCCTTTTTGTAAGAGCACAGTTGCCAGCTTTGTGCTGCACTGCATGGCACGCTTTTGGGGTCTTGTACTGTTGGAAGCCCCCTGGCTGCACTACCACCGGATCATTCAGGAACAACTTATGCCTTTGAACATCAGAACATCTACAAGAAGTCTTTAAAATCAAGAACAGATTAGGGTTAGGGATCTTTCAAATCAATAATCACAGGTGCATGAGCAGCTATTCCCACCAGAAAGTGAAGTCGCTTGGATAGATTATTGCTATGAGACTGAGAACCATCCAAGCTATACTGCTCATTATATCTAAGGAACCGGGTAGTGCTACCTGCAATTATAACGTCACAGTATAGAGATATCCATTTACCCACACATTTGGAATGGTACTGAGAAGTGAAGAGGGAACTGAGATATTGTAAAAGCAAGACATATAACATACCGTATAGACAATGATATGAGGGCAGTTCCATTGTGGGAAGGTCACTGGTCTACGCTGTACCAAACCTAGACTGTGGAAGGCCTTGCTTTGGAACTTTGTGCTGCCAATCACTATTGAAACCGGCAGTAAAAAGTAACTTCCTTTATCAAACCATTCCAGGGTCAAAGGAAGGAAGTTCATGTCTGTTAGAGTTGGTGGTAAATATTGGGGGACAGTTTGTGTAAAAGCATAAAGGTGGCTTTATACATGTCTAATTAACCCCCTCTAACTGTTACTGTTCTCTGCACAACGGCTCTCCTTCCCCAATCTACACTCAGTCAGTCTTCTCTTTTTTCTAGATGGGGAGATCACCTCCAAACCTATGGTGCTGTTCCTGGGACCATGGAGCGTTGGCAAGTCCTCAATGATAAACTACCTCCTGGGGCTGCATGACACTCCTTACCAGCTGTACACAGGTAACCCTTAACTTTACACTGATAACCCCTACCTTGACACGTTGCGCCTTCGCGTTTCTGACGCAGTGTGTGTGTGTGTGTGTGTGCGCTTGGCAGGGGCTGAGCCCACGACCTCCGAGTTCACGGTGATCATGCATGGTGAGAAGATCCGCTCCATCGAGGGCATCGTCATGGCGGCCGACAGTTCCCGCTCCTTCTCCCCCCTGGAGAAGTTCGGACAGAACTTCCTGGAGAAGCTGGTTGGCATCGAGATGCCACACAAGATGCTGGAGAGAGTCACCTTCGTGGACACGCCGGGCATCATTGAGAACCGCAAGCAGCAAGAGAGAGGTAAGCAGCAGTCAAGGGAGATGATCAGATGAGGAAGGGGCAGGAAGAAAGAACTGGGGAGTGTCAAACGAAGTTCTAACAGCAAGTGGCTGAGCTGAGGTTGGTACTAAGGGTCTGCTGTTTTGTCATTTTTGGGATTTCCACGACTGAACTTCCTTCCATCCCAGAAGCATCATTAGTCTCAACTCTCTCTCTTTTTCTTTTTCAAAAGGCTACCCCTTCAACGATGTGTGCCAGTGGTTCATCGACCGTGCTGACCTGATCTTTGTAGTCTTTGACCCCACCAAGCTTGACGTGGGTCTGGAGCTGGAAACGCTTTTCCGACAGCTCAAGGGGCGCGAGTCGCAGATCCGAATCATCCTAAACAAAGCAGACAGCCTGGTCACTCAGGACCTGATGAGAGTCTACGGCGCCCTCTTCTGGAGCCTGGCCCCGCTCATTAACGTGACCGAGCCCCCCCGCGTCTACGTCAGCTCCTTCTGGCCCCTGGACTACGCGGCCGACACCAGCCGGGAACTCTTCAAGAAAGAAGAGATCTCTCTGCTGGAGGACCTGAACCAGGTTATCGAGAACCGGCTTGAAAACAAGATCGCTTTCATCCGGCAGCACGGCATCCGAGTGCGCATTCACGCCCTGCTGGTGGACCGCTACCTCCAGACCTACCGCGACAAGATGACCTTCTTCAGTGACCCCGAGCTGGTCTTCCAGGAGATCCTGGACGACCCGGACAAGTTCTACATCTTCAAGTCCATCCTGGCCAAGACCAACGTCAGCAAGTTCGACTTGCCCAACCGCGACGCCTACCGCGACTTCTTCGGGATCAACTCCATCAGCAACTTCAAGCTGCTGTCCGCGCAGTGCTCCTACATGGGAGGCTGCCTGCTGGAGAAGATCGAGAGGGCCATCACCCACGAGCTCCCAGGCCTCTTGGGGAGTATCGCTTCAGATAGGAACCCATCTCTATCGTCCTGCGAAGCCACCGGCTGCGGAGAGAAGCCCAAGAACCGCTACAAAAAGCACTGAAGAGGGGGAGAGGAGGAGGAGGAGGAGGAGGAGAGGAAAGGAGAAATTAGCTTTTCTGTTCACAAAAAAAAATAGGAAATGCTGTGGCCATGGAAATCTTTAAAAAAAAAAACAAACAAACAAATAAAGTAGAAAAAAATTAATTAAATGACTCCCTCCTCTCTCCCTGTACAGTACGTGCAGCACAGGAATGGCATTGATATGAAAATTGTGGGGGAAAAAAATCTAATACAAAATTTGAAAAATAGAAAATAAGAAAACAAAGACTTTCAGTCAGTACCAGCCCCCATGTATGTGAATGAAAATGGGAAAAGGTGATGGATTCTATTGTTATGTTAATTATTATTGTATTTTTTTTTTTAAATCAAGTGCACAGATTGTAGTCGCGTACGCTCATCAGTATGTAGAGCTGTAACTTTTTGCAGAAGCATCAGTAGATATATCTGGGGTATCCTTGTACATTCGGGCGAAGGGGTGGATTACTGGGATATAGGGTTACAGTTTCAATCCCATTCCACCCTCATTCATATTCAGGGCTTCATTTGGAGCCAAAAGGAAAAGGGCCAGTGCTCACCAACTGACAGAACTGTACCCCTGTCACATGACAAAGGACAAGGTGAGCTTCATCTGGAATGCTAGCTTTGTCATGTGACAAGGGCTGTCGTTGAATCTTATCCAGGTTTAATAAGCTGTTTACTGCCACGTGTATCTGTACCTCTTTTTTTACACGAGACTCGGCAGTTCGGGACAAACCCCTCCATGCATCTCTTTTGTTTGGGATCTCTTTCAGTAGTTCTGCTTTGGGAACAGCAAGCACTGAGAAGGTCTTGCTTGTCGTCTTGAATTAGAATACAGTTTGAATCAAGATGCATCCAGGATGAAACACAAGCTGCATTAAAAAAGAAATTATGGAAAAACTTAAGACCATGTTTCATTCCTACAGACCAGATGGTACTATTGCTGCCTTTTTAGGGAATCTGTAGATCTTGGAGAATCTCAGGTAACTGCTAGAAGAGATCTGAACGATTCCTCTGCAGCATCGGTGGCTGATGCATTTAAAGGGGAAAGGCTTGCGGACTGTGTTGTGAAGGACAGGAGAAGGTCTGGGACGTAATAGACAGAAACAGGAGAAAGGAAAAGGGTTGCTCCGTTTGCAAAGGTCATTTATTTAAGAAGGGGAAAGGTTGTTAAACGATGTTGTCAGGTGAGCGTAGAGCTGTCCACAGATCACACAGCTACTGGTTTACTGTCCTGTAATTTCAGAGCAGTCTCCTCGCTGCTTTCCCTACTCTTGTATGCTTCATGCTGTGTGTATTCCACAGGTGTTAGTTTTCTTTCTTCTGGAGAGAAACTCGCCATTTGTCTTCTTCTTCTTTTTGCTTTCTTTTCCTTTCGACCCTTCTTGTTTCTTAGTTTGCTTTGTCTTTACCTCCTTTCTCTCTTCCTTCATTATTTCTTCTTCTTTGTTTATTTTCGACTCGCCTCCCTTCCATTCTTTATTTCTTTTAGTAATCTACAAACGTTCTTCCTTGATTTGTTCTTTTGTATTCCTCATTTTCTTTTGATGTTCATGGTCCTTTCTACTTTTCCTTTGTTTCTCTGTCTCTTTTAGAGACCCCCTCCTGTCCCCCCCCCACACACACACACACACAATCCCAACTGTTTCAATATAGAGATCTTTCTTTCTTTCTTTCCTTCTTTCTTTCCTTCCTTCCTTGTTTCTGTCTTTCGTTGATGTTGGTGTGAGCCGTTCTCTAACCCTTGGTGCCACTGAACACTGGACAGTTTCTCCTGGAATCCTCACATCCTGGTGCAGATATTTGAATGTCTTGGGTGCTGCTGCTGGAAGTAAATGATAAAAAGCCTGTTTTAGATGTAAACTGTGCTGCAGACTTGTGTGTGTGTGTGCGTGTGTGTGTGTGTGCGCATCTGGGGAAACCCTAGCCACCTACTGTTTAGCTCAGAAAGCATTTTAATAAAAGGTCATGTTTTTCAATGGTCACGCGCCTCCTGTCTTCCCATTCCTGTCTTACAGACCCTTTTAAAACTGGTTTGATCAAATGACATCTGAGACCATACTAAATTGAAAAGCTCTCGGTCTGCTTGACGTTCAGACAATCTTTGACACTTATACTTCCTAGGTCATCGGCAGTGTCTTTGGGGTCAAATGATGTCACTGGGTGCATGCTTTCAGAAGATGCCTCTAGCATTGGGATTAGTGGAGTAACAGTGTTGTTAATGAAATGCACACACTGTATATCACACATAATGATTACGTGTTTGGTTTACAATATAATGGCAAGACAATTTACATCAGCTTTATCTGCCTGGCTTGTACACAGACAGCAACATGATTTTTTTTCATGTAATTTCTTATGATAATCAGCTATTTTCTTCACAGGGAAAGCCTTACTGTAATTATGACACACACTGCACCTCAGACACACACTGCACTACAATCTGTAAACAAGCACAAGCATTAAAAATGCTTCCCTTCCAAGTTACATTTTATAGTTCAGAGTCAGCTTTTAGTTTTAAGGGTTTTTCAGTGACAGCAAGCCCACTCTTTCATGGATGGAAGAGCTCTATTTCAGAGTTCAAACACAAAGTCGCAGAAAACACAACGCAATCTGAAAACATGAGCACTGAAGATTTACTCTGTACACATTTTTTAAAAGCTGCAAGTCACCAGTACGTTGCTCCAATACATCCTGCCAAGACTGTTAACACCCTCTATGGATTCATAGAACTTTTTAGGACAAACTGTTCCCAGCCATTGGCTTCCGATCTCTACGGATCATTATGTAGTCTTGTGTTCATGCTGGGATGGATCAGTTTCAAAACTACAGTCATTTTATTTATTAAGTTGCTGTGTCTTGGGCTGGTGTACTCACAGGCTAATCCTGCGTCCTGTTTTGAGGACAGTCCAGTTAGAAGTGCTGTAATCAGACAAGTGAAACTTCATGCCAGCTATGAAGCTCAACAGATTGAAAACTGAGCTTTATCATCACTGTGGGTAGAAAACACAGCAAAATGAGGACAATGGCACTTAATGGGTGAAATCAAAGTTTAACTGTGGTTTGACTGGAGCAGCTGCTCAATGGATAGAAATTCTGCAGTTTCAAGCGCAGCTCAGTGGGTTGTGCAGCACTAACACCTGAAGCTAAATCCCGGCCTTAGGGACAAGGTTGTCCAAGGTTTTTTGGGGTAATAGAGGTTAAGCCAGTCTGTGATTGCCTGCAAATAACACTAGAGGGCAGTATACAACAGCAAAAGTTTCTGTTCACTAATCTGTTCTCTGACCACTTGATGCCGCTTGTGAGACAGTAAAAGCAATCCAGTAAGATTCAGTAACCTCTAAACCTTCTTTATAGAGACAATGTTACGCATAAATTCCATTATATAGAACTTGGAAGCAGAAAAGGGTTTTTATTCACAATAAATAATGGGCACGCATCTTCAGCATTATGCATTGACAATACAGTACGGTAATCACAACAACACAACACATTTCAATACATTAAGGACGACCCCCAGCTGTGTCTCCAGCATTGTTTAGTACAAGAACTGAGCAGTGAGAGTGACCATTGCACATTGAAACTGCAGAAAGAGCTTGTGTGCAACCCTCTGGTGCGAAACTGGCACCACAGTGTTGGCTTGGCCCAGGTGAAGCGATGGGAAAGCTGAGCCAAAACATCCATCCTGCGGCTGCATCCTACAGTGCAGTGTCCCATTGAGGCACAATGCAGCGAAGGATTGAGACACATTCATACTCCGTTTTGTTTTCCTTGCAAGTTGCACCCAGTCACTTCTGGCATGATGCTGCAGCAGAACCTGTGTTTAGTTGACAGAGTAAGTTTTTTTTTCGGTGCATGGTTACACAATCTATTAAATATCCGATCTGTTCCTTTTAAAAAAAGAAGGTCTCTGTAACGCACTGCCTGAGGGTGCCTGTCTCAGCAGTACCGCTCTGCATTCCCATTGGCTAGAAATGGAAGGAAGGCTGGCCCACAAACATCCTCAAATAAAGCAGATTCTAATCGATCTTGAAATGAAAAAAGCAGCTGTGTCGCTGGCCGGTGAATGTGACAGACAGCAGCGGCGTTTGTTCTGAAATTTAGAGGGACTTTGATCAACTGCTGCACCGCTGACAGAGAATAGTGCCCGATCGTTCCTGACAGCATAAAGACACGGTGGGTTTTGAACGTCGTTTCTTTGCTTCATCACTCAGAGATCGTGACACGGTAATGAAGTAAATACACTGGTTATGTGGTCCATGGAGTCACCTGCCTGTCATCTCATTTAGCAAGAAATATGCTATCCCTGACAATACTGGTGATAATATGAACTGGAGTCCGAGCAGTTTACCACCGCGCACGCAATGTTTCCGGCTGGTCATGCATGCTGCTACTAATTATATCAAATGTGTCTGTTTATCTTTGCGCTCGTACTGTGATAATACTCCTGTTTATTAAGAACAGTCAGCGGTGAACAGTTTAAAGAAACGCTGGTGGAGATCGAAAGTAAAATCTGGTCAGAGCCGGCTGGTTGCTGCGCTGTGTTGCACATCCTCAGTGCTGTGTTGTACATTGTGATCCCAGGCACTGAACACGGTTATAGCTTACATCTCAGCGGCGGATAGACGCGCTTTGTTAAGGTCGTGCTATCCCTTCCAATAATAATAATAATAATAATAATAATAATAATAATAATAATTTATTAGTAGTAGTAAGAATTCTTGCGCTACACGTCTTGCAATGTCCATGGAAAATGTATATTTAGAATTTAAAGCAATATTCTGTCTCGTCTTATCATTACGCAATTCCAAAGAAATGTTGCAGTCAGAACTACAGCTGGTTACCGCTGGCGACCAAGTAAAGAAATACATTTTGCATTATTAGTGCTCAACTAATAATTTGTTATTATGATGTAAGATGTAACCAGTTTTCTGGAATTATTGATCTGTTCCAGCCTCGGTCAATTACAAAATAAAAAGACAGCACGGATTAAATGAACAGGAACTGGAGAGTCTGACCCAGGTCATCTTCAAGGAATATGCAGGGTTATGTTCGCCTTTGCAAGGACTGTTCGCGAAGGGGTTACAAAGTCTTGTTTCTTTTTCAGTTTTTATATGTACTTAGGTGTGTGTGGCTGTGTGTGTGTGTGTGTGTGTGTGTGTGTGCGTGCTATTGCTGGTGCCACAGTGTTTTTGTATTAGGCTTGTATTAGTGAACTGGTGCCAGGTACTGGAAAACGTCAATGCTAAGACCTCTGGGGTCTCCAGCAATAGGTTAAACCCTGTTGTATGTGCTTATATGGGCCCTTTAGTTCTATTCTGTGTGCCGGGCTGTTGCAGATTCACCTACTGGACAGGAAGCATCCTTGTATTACACATCTGGTTACAAGGTTAGAATTTCAGAAGGGATGATCCTGTTAGTTAGTTGTTGACCATGTTGGTTCATATTAAATTACCCCTTCATGGGATCATGTTTGCATCTTCATTTTGATCACATGCTTTAGGCTTTGGGGGATGCAATTTCTGCAGTGCTGTGAATCTACTGTGATCCTGACATGTGTTAGTGCTTTATCAGGGTGTAGTTGAGTGGTGGGATGTTTGATTTGAGCTGTACTGAGTCCTAGATTGAGAGCTCGTTCTTAAATGCTCTCATCCCTATTCCTGGGGGTATTGAAAAGATCCCCAGTTTAGTTTGCTGAGATTGGTCAGACCTCGATGAAGCAGCCTTGACCTTTATCTGAGACTCTGGGCAGGAAGCCTGCTTTCTCTGTGCTTTGCCAGAAACGCTGTTCTCAAGCTCAGCTACCTGAGGGCAAAGCATTGCAATAAGGTCAGGCTGCAAAACCACAAAAAAAAAAACCTTCCAGCAAACATGCTTAAGAAGAAGGTTTTTGCATTAAATCAGCAATGATTTGGAAATGATCAGAAGACCATATATAAGCTTCAGCTCCTAATCTCGCTAGTGAGCAGTGTGGTGCCAGAGATACTCCCTGACACACCTCTTTGTCTCAGCCTTATTTTCACCCTTAGTTGTGGCAATGCAAGGTTCTTCAGCAGCTCTTGAACCAACCAGAGATTCTGGGGTTCTTTCTCACTGTATCACGCACCCATTCAATCCGACCAATTGGACGCAGGGTGTGTTTCCTGTTTGCGTTGGAAATGCTTGAAGCTGCAGGGAGAATTCCGATGAACAAATCTGGTTTCCTAGAGTCTTGTTTTCCTTAAATCTGAAAAAAAGCCTCCTCTGTTTCCACTAGTTTAGATTACCAGCAGCTTGTGTTCGTCAGCCGTCCGGATCGAGAAACTTGTAACCCCCCCCCCGGTTTTTCATTTCAGTCCACCATAAATAAATGCATTTGTTTTCATTCTTGAAAATAAACAACATGATTCTGCTCATTCTACCCCGTCTGTCTTCTCCAGCTGTTCTTCTACAGGAGTTCAGATTGTTTATTCTTTCAAATTTCAAGCTCATGTCAGGTCATTTGCACTCCTTTTACAGTTAGTTTTACCTGCCTCTCCCCCACCTTGTCCTCCCCCCACCACTACAAACCATATCAACCACGGCAGCTGTACCAGCAAATGTACAGTGGGTTAAAAAAAGATTACTGAAGGCTAATTCCCCGGGCCAATCTTCATAGTTATAGTTTAGTGGTTTCTGATTCTCCTCATCGGTTACCGTAGCAACTGCATAATGGATTTTACCCTTGTGCGGGCTCTCTTCTGTTGCCACGGCAATGGATTAGAGGCGCTCACTTTTTGCCAGAGTGACTTAACCCCTCTGGAAAGAAGAACTGAGATTCCAAAGGCGGTCCTTACCTGACCCACGTTGGGCTGTTTTACATTGATAATGAGCCTGGCTTGTTACAGAGAAAGGTAGGGTTTACGCAGAATATACCCCTTGCAAAAAAATAAATAAATAAATAAATAACACAGCAGTCATTTGTATTGGGTTAGTACTGCATTTGCTCTACAAATGACCTCTTATAGTACCACAGATCTGCTATATTGTACTTCATAACAAGGCAATGTGTGTCCAAAATACTGCCTTGTTTTACCGTCCTGTTTTCGGTACTACTGAGGCACTTTGTTGCAAGGGACGTCTTCTTTTACCATTTGCATCCCTCGTAGTGATTAGTGGCAGCCAAATGTAAATCATTCCCAAAGTGACCGGGTGCGGCTCTGTCTTGTATCTGTTATGCGACACTAAACACAAGCAAATGTACTGTATGCAAAGCGTTTAGCCAGGTCTGTGCTGGAAAAGGTGTTGCTTTTGTGGCAGTCTCACCTGGTTGCTTAGTTTATGAAGGATTGTTATTAACGTTAGTTTATCTTTAATAATGCTGTGAAAGGTTCCTCTTGACTGACTGATGCCAGGCCGGAGAGGAGCGTCTCTCCTCACTGCACCACAGTGACCTGCAGGTCATGACCCAGCCAAGGACAGGGCAGTCCAGTTAACGACAGAACCCCTCCTCTCTCTGAGATACAGAGTTTATAGAAATCTGAGGCAGGGGGGCAGAGACGGAGGACAGGTGCAAAGATCCACAGTGAGACAAACCGCTGGAACTTAGCATTGGATTCAGCTAAAGTTTTGATCAACTCAAATGCACAATTCACTGGGGCGGAGTAATGAACTCTGAACGGGCGTTCGTTATTCATTTTCCACCCCAGGTCCCAGCCAGAGTGCAAATGTGTTTTTGTTGAATTATTTTATTGCATCAAGCCAGCCAAGGGTCTAGTTAAACGAGTATTGGTTTTAAAAGACTAGTGCAGACAGGATATCTTGTTTTGAAGGAAGTTAACCCCATTTGAGTCTTTAACTAGTCCAGTTCCCTGCATGGTTTCCTATGAAGCACTAGAGAAGCCACCAGCATGGGATACAAAAAGCAGCTTTCTCATCCAGGGAAGTTTCACTGCCAGTCATGTGAAATCCGGCACACGCAGAAAGCAAACAGACAGCATGAGCCCACAGGAGGATATTACCTTTGCATTTCTTACAACTCCATGAGCAACACTACTAGAATGGTCTCTCTGCACACTGGCAAGGGGGCGCTGTTTGAAACACCATCGTTGCAGCTTTACCTTGTGCTACAGTGCTGTCTTAATGCTGCACCCTTCCTATGTAGCACAATTAGTTATAGTCTCAAGCGCATACTCTTGCAAATTTCATGGCACATGGAGGCTTGCCATAAAATCCTCGGCACACAGCTGAACCTTTTCTCTCTGTGAAAGAGCCCTTTGTGCTCCTTGTTTTTACACTTTGCCCCTGAGCTTGTTAGTCGTTTTTTAAACCTGGGCGTCAACTTTAAAGTTTAACGCTCGTCCTATGTCCTGCCAATTAAAAAAACAAGAAGGTTAATTATTCCAGCATCATTTGATTAAAAGTTAACCACCGCAGACGGAAAGGTCTATAAGAGCAGCCTGCAGTACTATACTGTACAGAGTACATCAGGACAATTTACGTCTTCTCAGCTGCAAGTCTGAGCTAGGTAAGTGTTATTGGGGTATGATGGGAGGCATACAGTCCTATGTGCTTTGGGTTTCCCAAGATCCAATTTTTTCTTTTTCTCTTTTATTAATTAACTTGCATTTATCCATTGGCAAAAAAGACAGCGAAACAAAGAAATCCATACTGTACGTTCTTGCTAACAATCTGGAGAAGAACAGCTGTGCTTTCAGGGGAGGGCATGGCAACTGTAAGCTGTTCCGTTGCACAGAACCACATTATTAAAATGTTTCGAATGAGCAAATTACTCGTGTAGAAGATAAGTCATATTTTGAACCCCACGACTCACCACTTTCTTCTTTTGATTCATTATTTTTATGCTTTTTGTTTTTTAAATTTGATTTGGTTTGCTTTCTGTTCACTCTGCATCGCACAGGGAGCAGGCAGCTAGAGCAAGGGAATTGCCTTTGCTGCTGTTAGGGGTGCAGAAGAGACAGAGCTGCTGTTAGGGGTGCGGAAGAGACAGAGCTGCTGTTAGGGGTGCGGAAGAGACAGAGCTGCTGTTAGGGGTGCGGAAGAGACAGAGCTGCTGTTAGGGGTGCGGAAGAGACAGAGCTGCTGTTAGGGGTGCGGAAGAGACAGAGCTGCTGTTAGGGGTGCGGAAGAGACAGAGCTGCTGTTAGGGGTGCGGAAGAGACAGAGCTGCTGTTAGGGGTGCGGAAGAGACAGAGCTGCTGTTAGGGGTGCAGAAGAGACAGAGCTGCTGTAAGGGGTGCGGAAGAGACAGAGCTGCTGTTAGGGATGCGGAAGAGACAGAGCTGCTGTTAGGGGTGCGGAAGAGAGAGCGCTGCTGTTAGGGATGTAGAAGTGACAGAGCTGTTGTTAGGGGTGCAGAAGAGAGAGCGCTGCTTTTAGGGATGCAGAAGAGATAGATAAATGACTTCATTCTGCTTGAAAAAAAAAGATGTGTTGACAGTGATGGTGTATGCTGTGTAATGTACCCGGGCACTAACTAAGTGGTCATTGCATTTTATATAATACACAGTTGTTTGTTTGTTGTCTTTGTTTTAAAGCAGTGGACCCAGGCCAGTCCTCTCTGGATCTTCCCCCCCCCCCCCCCATACAGTAGCTTAGCTGTAGCGAATTGAGAAGAAGGAAGCTGGCCCTTTCAAGTGTCTATTGTCCGCTCACCCAATTGGCGACCTATTTTCCTGCTCTTGTCAATCGCCTCAGTCAGAGAATCCCCCGGGGCCTCTTCCAGGAGGGAATCAGATAAAACCCTCTTGTGTAATGCAAAGCAATTAACATTTTAAAAGGCCAGGGGAAGGCTATGTGAAAATAAGGCATACGATCGTAGTGGTAACTCTTGCTACTCGTGCGGCTTGCCCATCGGGGATGGCATTGGCTGCAGAGCGGGCAGCAGGCTGTGCTGTCATTTTCTGCACCACTGCACTGCTCGGCATTGCATGAATTTCAGCAGCAGGGGAAGAGAGGCAGGCAGCTCTGGAATAATGAACAGCCTGATTGCTTCTCTGTAGAGGCAGAGCTTTCTTCTGGGGGCCGTTAGCAACATTTTCACAAACATATACACACACTCGCACACACTCGCAATATCACGCACTCACACTCGCATACACACAATCACACACAATCAAACTCTTACTCACACAATCACACACACTCACGCACAATCATATCACACACACACACAATCACACACACTCACACACACTCTGTCACACACACACACGTGTTCGTGTACTTATACTTGTGGGGACTTCTCATTGACTGTCACTATATTTTTATTTACTATTTCTAACTCCAGTCAGACAAAACTCCACACAAGGTGAAAGTCGACAACAAACTAAATATTTTGGCACTTTTATTATTTTTATTGAAGGCATATTTAGTTCTTAAAAAGGTGTTTTACAAAGTGGGGACGTCCCCTCAATGTCGTTTCTTTCGGGAGTCCTGCTATCTGTGTGTCCTGTCAGTACAGAGAAGTGTCTCTGCTCCCCACTGCGGATCTTGCTTGCATTCAGTTCTCAAGAAAACACCACCCACAGAGCTCTGGCAGACAAACGCTTCAACAAAGAGTCTTCATTGGTGCCAATGGAAACTACCAAAGACCTAGATAGCACAATCTTTACTCAGAGTTTTTGAGTCTCCGAATCCAGTGCAAGAGGCCGTCTTGGCTGCTGAGTCGCTCTCTTTGCCTTCAATGAACTCCCTCATTATCAGGCTTGTGATGGTACATTCTTCCTCTGCCAAGCTCGATAGAAAAAAAGAAAGACTTGAAAGGGTTGCAGTTTACAGCTCTGGTAACATTGCTATTGTGTGTGGTGAGAACCAGTTCCAGCTGGTCTGCAGGCTGGCACGTTGACTCGGTGGCAGGCGTTGCATTGCCTCGTGTGACAGTTATGCAACGCAGCCCGCTGGCTCAGCAGAAGGAAAGCTGCTGTGACATTCTAACAGAGGATTTAATGGCGCTGTCCAACTCTCAGTCCAGCTGTTTAAGTGAAGTCTTCAGACAACCAGAATGTGTTCAGTTGTGAGGAAACAATTATTTCTTCTTCGTGTTAGATGTACATAGACACTACCTTGTTTTGCAGCTTGCAAGTACGAGAGAACGTGCCTGTCTGTATTCATAACACCGTGTAGGTATGTGCGTCACTCCTAGAATACCCTGAAAGCTCTCTGTAGTATTCTAAAGCATGTCTGTTATTGACTATTTACACTGTGTAACATTACTGGTTTCATCTTCTGTTCTAAAAAATGGTGCAAATTAGACTTTGGTACTGTACCTTGATGAATCCCCCGTACTTCAAATATACAGCACATTATTAACATTAAAACCATATCGCTGTCCCCAGCTTCTAGAGCTGTCAGGACTCTGATCAGTGTGTTCTTAGAGCTGTCAGGACTCTGATCAGTGTGTTCTTAGAGCTGTCAGGACTCTGATCAGTGTGTTCTTAGAGCTGTCAGGACTCTGATCAGTGTGTTCTTAGAGCTGTCAGGACTCTGATCAGTGTGTTCTTAGAGCTGTCAGGACTCTGATCAGTGTGTTCTTAGAGCTGTCAGGACTCTGATCAGTGTGTTCTTAGAGCTGTCAGGACTCTGATCAGTGTGTTCTTAGAGCTGTCAGGACTCTGATCAGTGTGTTCTTAGAGCTGTCAGGACTCTGATCAGTGTGTTCTTAGAGCTGTCAGGACTCTGATCAGTGTGTTCTTAGAGCTGTCAGGACTCTGATCAGTGTGTTCTTAGAGCTGTCAGGACTCTGATCAGTGTGTTCTTAGAGCTGTCAGGACTCTGATCAGTGTGTTCTTAGAGCTGTCAGGACTCTGATCAGTGTGTTCTTAGAGCTGTCAGGACTCTGATCAGTGTGTTCTTAGAGCTGTCAGGACTCTGATCAGTGTGTTCTTAGAGCTGTCAGGACTCTGATCAGTGTGTTCTTAGAGCTGTCAGGACTCTGATCAGTGTGTTCTTAGAGCTGTCAGGACTCTGATCAGTGTGTTCTTAGAGCTGTCAGGACTCTGATCAGTGTGTTCTTAGAGCTGTCAGGACTCTGATCAGTGTGTTCTTAGAGCTGTCAGGACTCTGATCAGTGTGTTCTTAGAGCTGTCAGGACTCTGATCAGTGTGTTCTTAGAGCTGTCAGGACTCTGATCAGTGTGTTCTTAGAGCTGTCAGGACTCTGATCAGTGTGTTCTTAGAGCTGTCAGGACTCTGATCAGTGTGTTCTTAGAGCTGTCAGGACTCTGATCAGTGTGTTCTTAGAGCTGTCAGAAGACATCCTCAGTCTAAAGCAGTAAGTTAAGATTTAAAAAAAAGGGAAGTTTAAAATGAAAAAAACATTTTCAATGACATAAGCGGATTGTACACGTGGATCCTGGTTTTAATTTTCAACACTTTTATTTTTTCTCTCTCTCTCTCTCTCTCTCTCTCTCTCTCTCTCTCTCTCTCTCTCTCTCTCTCTCTCTCTCTCTCTAACTCTCTCTGTGGTTCTTGTAAAGAATGTTAATAGACTTCTGAAGTCTCAGTGACGGGGGATTGCTGTTCTCACAGTGACTGCCGTGCCTTAGGGGTAGGAATATAATTGACTTACTGCCGTTGTAATACAGGACAAACTGCTCTTATCAAATTAGTTTGCAGAATCTTCTAAATGAGGTCATTTTAATTCAGTTGGAAAGACACGGACCACCATTGCGTGAGCAGAGTACAGGACCGCTATAGGGGTGTACAGGGGTGCATAGGGGTCCCAAGCCTATGGAGGTCCCGTACTGGGTAGATTATTTTCTTACTGGTTCTGTGGCCCGTCATTGTATTCCACAGCTCCATACAGAGGGTTTGTCACTTGTGTGCCCAGTGCAGCTGAAGATCAGCCCTATGATTGTTTGCACATAATTAAACCGGGTTTATTGCTCTTATCATCTGTTTGACCTCCTTCTATATGTGCAGGTTACTTATTTGAAATCTAGTGTATAGTATGTAGATCATTTACAGACAGGTATACAACTAAAATGAGAAAAGAATATATAAAGCATGAATTTTATCAGAAGTAAAACAAAATCTGAAAATGTTTTTTTATTATTATTATTTTACCCCATTTTTCTCCCAATTTTGAAATAGTCAATTGTATTATTTTTAGGCTCAGCTCGCTGCTACCACCCCCTCGCTGACTCGGGAGCGGCGAAGATGAACACACGCTGCCCTCCAAAACGTGTGCCTGCCATGCAGCCACTTCAGAGCTACAGCGTCGGAGGACAACGCAGCTCTGGGCAGCTTCCAGGCAGGCCCTCCCCACCCGGGAGACATTCGACCAATTGTGTGCCACCCCTTGGGAGCTCTTGTCTGCGGTCAAACCGACGACCTCCAGGCTATAGGGCACATCCTGCGCTCCACGCGGAGAGCCTTTACCGCATGCGCCACTCGGGAGCTCTTTGAATATAGTTTTTAATGTGGGGAATATTGTGCGGCAGCATTTGTGTGTGCTCCCCATGACTCTGTCTTTGTCACAATGTGACCCCATCTTAGCAATCAGCAGACTGTGAATCTCCAGGAAGTCTGCAGGTTGCTAAGATGGGGTCACATTGTGACAAAGACAAGGTCATGGGGAGCAATTTTCCTGCAGATAGACACCAGCAGTGCTGTTCCTGTCGATCAATAGGGGAGGCAAAGAGGCAGCTGTTTACCAGCCCTGCCTGTGCTTACTGCACAGTGCTGCTGTAAGCTTTGTGTCAGGTGAAACCTGGCAACCACTGGGGAAAAAAGAATCTATCATTGCAATAATTGTACGGAATGAAATTACCCACAGCAGTTTTACCCATTCCAAGTTTTACTACTTGATTAGCTCCAGTGTATCAGTAACAAGCTCAGGTGTGCTTTATTAAAGTCTTAGCAAAACCAGGATGGGATCAAAATGCTATGCA